>NC_045975.1:27758328-27973328 GCF_010909765.2 Amblyraja radiata | reverse complement strand
AGCTAACTGTTGGAAGCTAGTTACACTCATCCCCTCTGTCTGCATGTGATCCATTTTGGTGGCAAAGACTGCCAGAGACCCAGGTTCAATCCTGACCATGGGAGTTTGTCCGTACTCTCTGTGACTGCGTGGGTTTTCTCTGGGTGCTCCGGTTTCCTTGCAGAATAAAGATGTGCAGGTAGGTGCACTAATTGGCTTCTGTAAATTGCCCCTATTGCGTTGGATATGAAACGGCGATAACATAGAACTAGTGAATGGATGATCGTTCATCAGCATGGACTTGGTGGGCTGAAGGGCCTGGGCTTCCACACTAAACTAAACTAAATATATCGTTCCATTCCCTGCATATCCACATACCTTTCTAAAAGGCTCTAGATGCCACACCTATATCCACTTTCACCATCACACACTACTCTCTTGTTTAAAACTCTCTTCTGTCCTTGGTTAAAGAATGGACGAATTCCCATCCACATAAACCATAATCCCTTTAACATATAAGCTTATCTATATTACTAAAAGTCTGATCTTGACCACTTTTGGCTCGCTGTGCTGTGATTTCCGAGAGAACTCCGCCACCTACGGCCATCATTTTTGCCCCCCTCACTCAGAGCCCCCCTCCACCTGCCTTGACTGGAGGATTTTTCCCATTGATGAAAAATCAGAGAGATATTAATGTTTTAAAAAATGTTGCCATTCTCTCTGCTGCCCCTGTTGATGGGAGGGGGAGGGACTATAAAACCCGGAAATGGTGTGCCTCACTCAGTCTCTGCAAGATGGAGGAAGTGAGAGGCTCACGTCTCTCTGAGCTCTGAATAACACTGAACACATGTCTACTCAACTGTAAGTGCCCTTAATGTGGTTTGAAAATGAAAATATGGTGGGTTTAAGGTTAAAAAGGCAGAACAAATGGTTGTTTGGGGGGTTTTGGGTTGAAGTAAAAAGGCAGTGCAAATGGTTGTTTGGGGGAGGGGTTTGGGTTGAAGTAAAAAAGGCAGTGCAGATGGTTGTTTGGCTAAACCTGAACTCTTCCTGTTTGCACTACATTGATTTTAGATGTACCTGAATTTGGTGGCCTTGCACCCTGCTTGAAGTGGAATTTCAAGGAATAGCCGTGAGTCAACTGCCAGCACATCAGGCTTGAGTGACTGAGCTGCCACCCCAAGAATCCATTTGGCCCACAATGTCCATACTAGCCCTCTGGAGACCAGTAGTCCCTGCAGCCAACAACACCCATACCAGCACTCCAGAAAGCCCCCCCCCCCCCCCCCCCCCCACCCACTGGCCACCAATATTGGAATTGGTGGAGAAGTGGAATATTGCGTTGGGGGACCAGCCCTCCCATGTGAACATGGGACCCAAAGGGTCCCACTTAGTCTAGCATTCACTTGAATTTAAAAGGATGAGAGGGAATCTTATAGAGACATATAAAATTCTTAAGGGATTGGACAGCCTAGATGCAGGAAAAATGTTCCCGATGTTGGTGGAGTCCAGAACCAGGGGTCACAGTTTAAGAATAAGGGGAGGCCATTCAGGACTGAGATGAGGAAAAACTTTTTCACCCAGAGAGCAGTGAATCTGTGGAATTCTCTGCCACAGTAGGCAGGGGAGGTCAATTCACTGCATGTTTTCAAGAGAAAGTTAGGTATAGCTCTTGGGGCTAACGGAATCAAGGGATATGGGATGAAATCAGGAACTGATTTTGGATGTAGTCAAAAGTGCTGGAGAAACTTAGCGGGTGAGGCAGCATCTATGGACCGAAGGAAATAGGCAACGTTTCAGGCCGAAACCCTTCTACAGACTGATGTGCGGAGGGGGA
This sequence comes from Amblyraja radiata, assembly GCF_010909765.2. Taxonomy (NCBI): domain Eukaryota; kingdom Metazoa; phylum Chordata; class Chondrichthyes; order Rajiformes; family Rajidae; genus Amblyraja; species Amblyraja radiata. Next base: position 27,971,512 of record NC_045975.1, on the reverse strand, counting down.
GGACGAAGAAAGGAAAGGTGGAGCCAGTGGGCTGAGGGAGAGCTAAAAAGGGTGGAGAAAGTAAGGGCTACCTGAAATTAGAGAAGTCAATGTTCATACCACTGGGGTGCAAACTGCCCAAACAAAATATGAGGTGCTGTTCCTCCAATTTATGGTGGTCCTCACTCTGGCCATGGAGGAGGCCGAGAACAGAAAGGTCGGATTCGGAATGGGAGGGGGAGTTGAAGTGCTGAGCCACCGGGAGATCAGGTTGGTTATTGCGGACCGAGCGGAGGTGTTCGGCAAAGCGATCGCCAAGCCTACGCTTGGTCTCACCGATGTAGAGCAGCTGACATCTAGAGCAGCGGATGCAATAGATGAGGTTAGAGGAGGTGTAGGTGAACCTCCGCCACACCTGGAAAGACTGCTTGGGTCCTGGAATAGAGTCAAGGGGGGAGGTAAAGCGACAAGTGTAGCTTTTCTTGCAGTTGCAAGGGAAAGTGCCCGGAGAGGGGGTGGTTCGGGTGGGAAGGGACGAATTGACCAAGGAATTATGGAGGGAGCGTTCTCTGCGGAAAGCAGACAGGGCAGGAGATGGGAAGATGTGGCAAGTGGTGGGGTCACTTTGGAGGTGGGGAAAATGACGGAGGATTATTTGTTGTACATGACGGCTGGTAGGATGGAAGGTGAGGACAAGGGGGACTCTGCCCTTGTTACGAGTGGGGGGATGGGGAGTGAGTGTAGAGTCACGCGGTATAGAAGAGACCCTGGTGAGAGCCTCATCTATGGTAGAGGAGGGGAACCCCCATTCCTGAAGAATGAGGACTTCTCCGATGCCCTGGTGTGGAACACCTCATCCTGGGTGCAGATGCGGTGTAGACAGAGGAATTGGGAGTAGGGGATGGAGTAATTACTGGAAGCAGGGTGGGAAGAAGTGTAGTCCAGATAGCCATGGGAGTCAGTGGGTTTATAGTGGATGTCGGTCAGGAGTCTATCCCCTGCGATGGAGATAGTGAGGTCAAGAAATGGTAGGGAAATGTCGGAAATGGTCCAGGTGTATTTGAGTGCCGTATGGAAGTTAGTGGTGAAATGGATGGTTAGTGAGTTGTGTGTGGGTGCAGGAGGTAGCACCAATGCAGTCGTCGATGTAGCAGAGGTAGAGTTCGGAGATAGGGCCACGGTACGCCTCGAACAAGGATTGTTCGACGTACCCTACAAAGAGGCAGGCATAGCTAGGGCCCATGCGTGTGCACATAGCCTTGTATTTGGAGGAAATGGGAGGTCAAACGAAAAGTTATTAAGGGTAAGGCCGAGCTCCGCTTGGCGGAGGAAAATATCAGTAGACGGGGATTGGTTGCTTCTCCGGTCGAGGATGAAACGGAGGGCTTTGAGACCCTCCTGGTGGGGGATGGAGGTGTAGAGTGACGGGACATCCATGGTGAAGGTGAGGGACTGGGGGCCTAGAAAATGGAACTCCTGGAGTCGACGAAGAGCGTTGATTCCAGGATTTTGGATGATCAGCCATGATCATATTGAATTGTGGTGCTGGCTCGAAGGGCTAAATGGCCTACTCCTGCACTTATTTTCTATGTTTCTATGTAACATCAAGTATATTCATTTTGTCAACACCTCCAACATTGACCTTATCAAATGGAGAGAATTGAAAATCCACTTCAGAGCTGTCATTGCATATCCTTTGGCAAAATACTCTGTCGTTTTTTTTAACCTGTAAAATTGCACCTTAAAGTCTATAGCTACTGATCTCACTGAAAGACCCACATGATGTGTTGGTTAATAAAATGGAGAATAGGTGGAATAAATTAGTAAAACAAAGCAATTCTAAATTAAAACTGCACACGCCTTTGCATTATTACTGATGTGTATGCTTTCATTATCCTTCTAAATGAACAAGCAATAAATACAGTCAAAGATCTTCCACTCAACAATCTTTCAGTGAACTATGAAGTTAGACTACCAAACAGTTAAAACTTGTACTGCAACAAACCACCCTTACAGTAATCATTCCTCTTTTCCTGGAGCCATTAGTTGTATAACTCTCTCTGACATAGTAATTTCTGTGAACTAAGAGTAAGGTAATACAGATCAGAATCTGCCCCTTGGGTACTGGAGAAGCTCAAATGTGTCCTGTCTTTGTTTAGTTGCCTTTAGAAGTACAGCATGGAAATAGGCTGTTCGGCCCACCGATTACATGCCGACCATCGATTACCTGTTCACACTAGTTCAATGCTATCCCACTTTCACATCCACCCCCTACACACAAGGGACAATTTACAGAGGCCAATTAAACTAAAAACCCACACGTCTTTGTGATGTGGTAGGAATCCAGAGCACCTAGAGGGATCCTAACAGTCACAGGGAAAACATACAAACATCACTCAGCCAGCACCCAAAAGCAGGGTTGAACCCAGTTTTCAGGCACTGTGGCAGCAGCCCTACTAGCTGTGCCACTGCGCCACCCCTACCATTTTGGAGAAAGTAAAACAAGTTCAGTCGGAGTCAGAATTGGCAGCTCTCCAAGATGCAGACTTAGACTTACTCTCGTTCTTGGTGCAAGCTGAGAGGATAACGTCTGAAGAATGGTCTCGACGTGAAATGTCACCCATTCCTTCTCTCCAGAGATGCTGCCTGTCCCGCTGAGTTACTCCAGCTTTTTGTGTCTAAAGTTAATGTTTGCTCTGCGGCATATCCAATGTGTTTCATTCCAACTGAACAACCTTAAATTGAACTGTTTGCTTTCTGATCAATCACAGCTACAGTTCACGTCCATGGCAATAGATCAATTTTTCAAGGCACATTGATTTGTCAGCTTTTAAAAACAAATCCATAAATACTAATGATCATATCAGAACAGGAGAAGCCATGCAGGCCAATTTCATTTAATAAAATTATGATTGATCTGATGTAACCTTGACACTACAGTCCCTTCGACCCATAGTAACCTCTCACCATCTTGGATATCTATCTACTTCTGCCTTAAAACGATTCAAAGACGCTTCACAAACCTCTGAAATAAATTTAAAATATTTCATGTCCCTCTTAAATATGTGACCCTTAATTTTTAGAGTGCTAGAATTTTTAACTTTTCTATGTGGACTTAAAAATTCTTATAAACCATTGTTTCTTTCCACATACAAAAACTATGGACTGACTGGATAGAGATATTTAAAATATATGAGCATAGGTTAGATTGCATAAGGGGTGGCATGATGCCACAGTGGTAGAGTTGCTGCCTTGCAGAGCTTGCAGCGCTGGAGACCTGAGTTTGATCCTAACTACGGGTGCTGTCTGTACGGAGTTTGTACGTTCTCCACGTGACCGAACGGGTTTTCTCCGAGATCTTCGGTTTCCTCCCACACTCTAAAGATATACAGGTTTGTAGCTTAATTGGCTAGTGTATGAGTAAATTGGCCCTAGCTTGTGTAGGATAGTGTTAATTTGTGGGGATTACAGGTTAGCATGGTCTCAGTGGGCCGAAGGGCCTGTTTTTGCCTGTATCTCTAACTAAACTAAAATAAACTAAGAGTAGCAAGAAATATATTGATTCAGGTGTCAAAGGAAGTTGGAACAAGTGAGAGGATTTATATAACTAAAAGTAAGAACATGACAAAAGAGATCCGAGCTCAGAAATTCGTTCATGTAACATGCACTTTAAGCATCCATCACTCAATATTAAATGTTACCAGAGTATTCTGTGTTAGTTAATATTTCAGAGTGAGCTCACAGTAAAATATTTAATTTTCTCAGACCATTCTGTGCATAATTCATGTTAAGCCACCTGTATTTTCCGTGCAAAGATGTGTACAGTATCTACGTTGAACTTCGAACTACGAACTGTCTTGGTTGCATTAGGGACTTTAGGCTTTTGTTTTGTTTTGCACTAACATTGTTTTTTTTTAATTTATTGATCTTTGTTTCTTTGTCTGTTTATGATGTTATCTATTGAGTACTGTGTGTGTACAGACCTGTTATGCTGCTACAGGTAAGTATTCCATTGAAGAATTAAATTCCAGTCTGAAGAACAGTCCTAACACGGAACATCACCCATCCTTTTTCTCCAGAGATACTGCCTGACCTGCTGAGTTATTCCAGCATTTTGTGTCTAGCTTAAGAATTTCATTGTTCCGTTCCGGTACATATGACAAGTAAACACTCCTGACTCTTGATTTCAGTCATAGATGCCACTTCAGGCATCAGGATTTGCCAGCATTGCTGGCTTTTCACAAGTGCTTCCAATCATTGACTGCACTCTTATTCCTGTAAAGACTCCCAAGAGTAACAACACCTTTACATCAACAGGAAAAGTATCTACTCTCTCGATGTGCAGGTTGTTGTGAATCATCACTGGCATTTCCTGGTGGTGTACACCCTGTTTCCAAGAAACACACATAAATTTAGCTCTTAGGGCTAACAGAATCAAGGGATATGGGGAAAAAGCAGGAACGGGGTACTGATTTTAGATGATCAGCCATGATCATATTGCTGGATCGAATGGCTTACTCCTGCACCTATTTTCCTATGTTTCTAACCCTTTGAGGGTGAGAGAGTTTGCACTGACAAGGTATTTACAACATTGCCCAGAGGAATGGAGCCTGAGCAGCAAAGGCTACCTTTGGCTTCCCAACTTGCTCAGGATAGTTGCCGACCATAGCTGGCCACCCAATGTCCAGTAGCGGAGAGATCCTAGACTATGGTCCTACCCACAGACCCTATGCGTTGGCTGCACCAAGCTCGAGTGCATTCCTCAACACATACTCCTGAAGTCTGGAATGGGCCAATCTATGGTACTCCCTGATGGGCATCTCGCAGTGCTGGTAGACCAACAAGGTTCAACATTTACCTTCTTCTTTTCCAAATTGGTTGCAGCTCAGATAAAGGAGAGTTCCAATGTGGCACAGCATCGGATACAGCTGAGTGAGCTACTGAAAATGGAGGGTAAATTAATGCAGGTGCAATATTGTTTCTGGCAGAGGCTCAGTGGAATTCCTTCAGTCAGACTAGCGATGCAAAAATCCATTTCAAACAAACAGTAGACTCTAAGAGTGAACCATGTAATTTAAATGAAAGTCAGATGAATCATAATCACTCCCTTAAGTATACGATTCATAAATCTGCAGATTATTAGTAAATTAGCATCTTATTAAAAATGACTACATTTCAAAAGTGATTTATTGATCGGTTGCTTTATGCAATTTTTTTTCCTATTATGTACTATTATACCTAGATAAATGGACTAATTGGTATGACATTATAAGAGTTTAGGAGCTACATACTGTAAGCCCTAATTTCATAAGTGCCAAATGTTCTACGAATTAAATTATGTAGGAAAACAAACTTGGGAAAAACAAACTGTGATTCTACCATTGCAGCTCACTGGACCAAGGCCTCTACTTCCTCAGAAGATTGAGGAGATTTGGTATGTCAGTGAAAACTCTCATCAACTTCTATAGGTGTACCATAAAAAGTATATTGACTGGTTGCATCACAGCCTGGTTCAGAATCTCGAACGCCCAGGAACAAAGAAGATTGCTAAAAGTGGTAAACACTGCCCAGTCCATCACGGGTACTGACCGACCCACCATCAAAGGGATCTACAAGAGTCGCTGCCTGAGAAATGCAGCCAGCATCATCAGAGACCCACACCAGCCTGGCCATGCTCTCATTTCACTCCTGCCATCAGGAAGAAAATATAGGAACCTAAAAACTGTAACATCTAGCTTCAGGAGTAGCTTCTTCTCTAGAATCATCAGGCTATTAAACACTGCAATCTCCAAATAGGCTCTGAACTTGGGGCATTATTTTTGACTTTGCACAATAAATGTTTATTTGTCTGTTTGTTTTATATACATATATATAACCCCCCCCCCCCCCCCCCCCCCCCCCCCACACAGTGCACCGCACCGATTTCACCCACTATCCCTGCCCCACCAAAGAGCAGCAGCGGAAGGACCCCAGACTGTGGTCCTCCACCACAGAGCCTTGGCGTTGGTTGCACCAAGTGTCAGTGGGTCCCTCAGCACGTACTCCTGCAGTCTGGAGCGGGCCAGTCAGCAACATTCCCTGACGGACATCGTGCTCTGTTTAGTTGCAATAGCACTCTGTGTCTTCTTTTTTTAAACCAGCATCTGCAATTCCTTGTATCTACAGCTTTTTAATTATGAGACAAAGAAGCAATGAAGGAGCCGGGCAGAAGTAAGGAAATAATGGTCAGAGGTGTCAGGAGATAAAGGTGGCTGAGGAGGATTCTATCAGCCGGTTAAAACAGTGGAAGAGTGTTTATTGACGATAGGTCTAGGAAGCGTAGTTGCAATTGATCATTTTGAATCTGAAGGATCATTATAAAATTCTAATCGCCTTTTCTCAAACAATTTGAGTGATCCAAATAACTTCTGGAGGGTTTCAAACTGCAAATTTGTTCCCATGTTTTCACTGATTCACTGCTTGCAATAATATTTCACCTTTAGAAGAGGTGTCTTCCTTCACAATATGTCACAGATATGTTCTGGTTATGGCCCCAAAAAATGTCTTGTTATCTAAATAAAGGCTTCTTTAGCAGGCATGTTTCAATAAAATATCCGCATAAAGCTTTCTTCAAATATCTGTTTCATTGATGAAGCAGCAAGCCTGTCATTGGCTCTAGTCCATAAAGAGTGCATTGAACCAGCAGTGGTTCATATTTTAGCCACAACCCAGCAGCAATATTCAACTGAGCTTTAAGCCCAATGTCTTTCAAGGGAATGTGTGGGAAGGAACAGCAGATGCTGGTTTACACCGAAGATAGACACAAAATACTGGAGTAACTCAGCGGGACAGGCAGCGTCTCTGGAGAAAAGGAATGGGTGACGTTTCCGGTCAAGACCCTTCTTCAGATGGGCCGGTCTCTCTAGGGAAAGTCGGAGAACTTTGCAGCGGAATGGTTCCTCGTGTCAGGCCGCAGCATCGAGGCCTGGTATTGGTTGATCAGGAAGCATAGTCATAGTTAGCAGGACCAATAAAAGAAGGGGCATGTGGGAGAAGAGAGGCGAAAGAAGGGAGAGAAAGGGGACAAGGGGGAGACGGGAGAGATGGGGTGAAGGGGAGAAGAGGGAGAACGGAGAGAGGGGAGAGAAGAGAGAAGGCAGAGAATGGGAGAAGGATGAAAGAGAGAGATAGTGAAAAAGGAGAAGAGAGAAAAGGGGGAGGAGGGAGGAAGCATGAAAGAAGGGAGAAGGAAGAAGACAAGGGAGGGGTAAAGGGAGAAGGAAGAAGGGGGAAATAACCTTTGTTGCATTAAAATAAACCGTTCCTTTTTTTTACGCTTGTGACTATATTTCAAAAGTACTTCACTGTCTGTGAAGCACATTGGCCCGTCTTGGAGAGCTCACAGAGTTCCACGTTTTGCTTTTGTTATTGTGCATAGCAATGCAGGAATTAGATGTTATGTTCAGTTGTCAAGAAGGACGCAGGATGACAACCCGTGTCTCCGCAGCAGTCAACACTGAATATAACCCGAGAGTAGCTGACAGCCACAAGTGCGGGACCAATTGCCACTTATTGCCTTTTGTCTTCTGGTTGACAGGCTTTTCCAGTGGAGGTTCCGTGGGGATTTTGTGGGTATGCGGTTGTCGATTTCATCACAGTTGAAATGTTCCTCTTTCTTCTGCCATCCACTATAGATAAGTCCTCTTTTACATACATCCCAGGGACTCACATGAGTTGCTTCAGATGAAGTTCATTGTCAGAACCACCATTTAAAACAATTTACACCACTGGGGGAATTTGTTTTCCCATCAGCTTCCTTCTTAATTGTTTTTTAGTTGAATCTTGCACCTATAATTTACAGGTAATGGTTCATATCGATGTTTCTATGTTTTGCCCTATTTTTCTTGTTTGATCTAGTACCAATGTCTGCATAATCAAAAGACTTTCCCAAAGCATAACCAAAAGAACTTTGATTCCATCCTGGTGGGGAGATCTTATGGGATAGGTGAGCAAATATTTGGTGTGAAAGGTTGGTTTTCAAGGAGGAGATGAGATAGAGGAGTGGAGAAGGGATTCCAGCTGCCGATGGAGCAATGAGCGAAAAGATAGGAGATGTTCAGGAGGATTACACTGGACGTGCAGAGATCTTGAATGTTGTTGTGGTGGAGGAGATTACACCGTCAGGGATCAGCGCAACTGTGGGGGAACTGGACACGTGTGCAGTATCTTTATTCTGGAGGCTAACATGAGTCAGGCTCAATGGAAGAACTGAGCTGGGCTTCAGGATAGAAGAGGAAGGTCTTTTTAATTAACTGCAGCCTGCCTCCCCGAGAAAGGGGGCACCTGGGCCTGAGCTGGAAGAAATAGACTGGCCTAAAGACAGGCAAGTGATGCCTTTTATCATGATCACCTTGCTGCATTCGGGAGCTGGTTGTGCAAAATCTGGCTGCCACATGATCAACAGGGACCACTTTTCAAAACTTCTTTCCACGATGTGAAACACGATGTGAAACACCTTTCATTTCAGCCATTGGCAGTTGTCTGTCCTGGGCCTCCATTGCCAGATTGATGCCACACACAACAGGAAGAACAGTACTTCATATTCTGGCTGGGTAGCTTACAAACCACTGAAGATAGACACAAAAAGCTGTAGTAACTCAGCGGGACAGGCAGCATCTCTGGAGAGAAGGAATTGTTTTTTAAATATCAAAATAGACTTTATTCAGTTAATAAATGTACAATAAATAAATCGTGCAAAAAATTCATCTGAAATTTCCGGAGCGGGGGCTATACAAATTATTCAATACAGTCTACATGCATTGCTCAAATTTCGCATATTTGTCCCCCACCCTTGCCACTCATGTGGCCCACTGGCGTGGGATCCCTTCCCCACCACACCCTGCCCCCCATGTCCAGCAGCGGGAGGACACTAGACTGTGGTCCTCCCCCACCGAGCCTTGGCGTTGGCGGTACCGAGCTTCAGTGCGTCCCTCAGCACGTACGCCTGCAGTTTGCAGCGGGCCAGTCGGCAACATTCCCTGACGGACATCTCACTCTGCTGGGTGGTGAACAACGCTCGGGTAGACCAAAGAACGTCCGTCACCGAGTTGATGACCTTCCAGCAGCACTCGATGTCAGTCTCTGAATGCGTCCCTGGGAACAATCCGTTAATCACAGAGTCCTCTGTGACGGAGCTGTTTGGAATAAACCGTGACAGGGACCCTTGCAGACCTCTCCAGACTCCCTTGGCAAATCCACACTCTGCGAAGAGGTGGGCAACTGTCTCCTCTCCATAGCAGCCGTCCAGAGGGCAGCGTGCACTGGTAGTGAGGTTCTGACGGTGCAGGAAGGATCTGACTGGCAGGGCTCACCTCAGCCAAGCCAGGTCTTGGTGCTTGTTGGTGAGTTCTGGCGATGAGGCATTTTGCAGACAAGCTGGGCAGTCTGCTCTGGGAACCACGCCACCAGATCCATTGAGTCCTTTCCCTGCAGTGCCTGTTGGACGTTCCGTGCTGACCACTGCCCGATGGACATATGGTCAAATGTTTTGGGTTGAGACCTTTCCTCAGACTGGTTAGAGATAAGTGAAATGAGAGATATAGACGGTGATGTGGAGAGATAAGGAACAATGAATGAAAGATATGCAAAAAAGTAATGATGATAAAGGAAACAGGCCATTGTTAGCTGTTTGTCGGGTGAAAATGAGAAGCTGATGCAACTTGGGTGGGGGAGGGATAGAGAGAGGGGGAATGCCAGGGCTACCTGAAGTGAGATAAATCAATATTCATACCACTGGGCTGTAAGATGCCCAAGCAAAATATGAGATGCTGTTGCTCCAATTTGTGTTTAGCCTCACTCTGACAATGGAAGAGACCAAGGACAGAAAGGTCTGTGTAGGAATGGGAAGGAGAATTAATGTCCAGCATGAACTGAATTCTATTTTATCTAACAACACCCCCAACCTCCCTCCCTCCCCCCTCTCATTGCTGCACCCCAACCCCCCCCCCCCCCCCCATCCCACCCCACAGTGCACCCATTTCTCCCACTATCCCACTCCCCATTACCCCTGTGTCCCACCCTCCACCTCCACCCTCCCCTCCCCACCCCTTTCCACATACAGCCCTCTTCTCCACTTATCTGACACCCTTTTGTCTGCTTTTCTTCTCCAGCCTTTCTCCACCTACCTGCCAGTCAAACTCCCACACCTGTATCCACCTTTCACTTGCCAGGCTTTTCCCACCCCCATCTCTTCTCCAGCTTTCTCCCCCCTACTATAATCAGTCTGAAGAAGGATCCTGACGCAAAACGTCACCTATCCATGTTCTCCAGAGAGGCTGCCTGACCTGCAGAGTTTCTCCAACACTTTATGTTTTATTCAAGATTCCAGCATCTGCAGTTCCTTGTGCCTCCTATCCTAAAACTACCTTGATAGAGTGGATTTGGAGAAGATGTTTCAAGTAGTGTGAGAGCTTAGGACCAGAGGGCACAGCCTTCGAATAAAAGAACGCACCTTTAGATTGTAAATGAGGAGGAATTTCTTTAGCCAGAGGGTGGTGAATCTGTGGTATTCTTTGCCACAGACAGCTGTGAAGGCCAAGTCATTGGGTATTTTTATAGCAGAGATTGATAAGTTTTTGATTAATAAGGGCGTCAAAGATTATGGGGAGAAGGCAATGGAATAGGGTTGAGAGGGGAACATAGATCAGCCATGATTGAATGGTGGAGCAGACATGGTGGACCGAATGGCCTAATTCTCCTCCTATGTCTTATGATCTTATAGTTTAAAATTGACTTCCTGAGAAAGCAGATTGATGGCTCCATGGCAGCAGCATAGTCTCAGATGTCAGTTTGCAGCTGTGTTTCTCCGCTAAATAATTCTGATGGACAGGTACAGCCTCCAGTGCCACCAACTGTGCCAGAGATACCGGTAATAATTGCCATTAAACTTTTTATTACAGCTCCATTTCAGGAGCCAGCACAATGATGTAAATGGACACTGATATCCACATTATGGGGGGGGGGGATGTTCGAATGATCTAAGTAGCAACTTGAATAGGTGCTCTTGGGAGCTATAAACAATTGTTCACTAGGTCCTTCAAACTGTCATCCAGTTCTGTACATCAGGCACAATCAGAGACTTAGAGGAACAGGAATTTCACCACGCCAGGAAAGTTCAATCCCAAGGCCTACGTGTCACTGCTCCAAAGTGAAGTTAGTAATAAGACGCAAGGTATCATTCTCAACAGCGGGAAAATTTAATGATAACAGCATTTAAAAGACATTTGGAAAAGTACATGTACAGGAAAAGGTTGGAGATATATGGGCCAAATGCGGGTAGAGTTTAGAAGGATGAGCGGGGACCTCATTGAAACTTACCAAATAGTGAAAGGCCTGGACAGGGCGGATGGGAAGAGGATTTTTCCACTAGTCTAGGAGAGTCTAGGTCCAGAGGCCATAGCCTCAGAATAACAGGACATACCATTAGAAAGGAAATGAGGAGGGATTTCTTTAGTCGGAGGGTGGTGAATCTGTGAAATTCATTGCCACAGTAGGCTGTGGAGGTCCAGTCAATGGATATTTTTAAGGCAGAGATTGATAGATTCTCGATTATTGCAGGCAGCAGGGGTTGTAATTTCTGATCTATTTGGGCGCCTTACCAAAATGGGCCTCACTTTCACTGTTTCTGACCCCGGTTCATGTGGAGGACAAACATGCATTGCATTCGGGCAGCACAGTGACGCAGTGGTAGAGTTGCTGCCTCACAGCGCCAGAGACTCGGGTTCAATCCTGACTATGAGTGGTGTATGTACAGAGTTTGTACGTTCTCCCATGACCGCGTGGGGTTTTTTCGGGTGTTCTGGTTTCCTCTCACACTCCAGAGATGTTGAGGTGTATAGTTGATTGGATTCTGTAAATTGTCCCCAGTGTGTATGGTGTGATAGTGGCATAACATAGAACTAGTGTACAGGGTGGTCTCTGGTCAACGTGAACTTGCTTGGACAAAAGGCCTGTTTCCATGCTGTATCTCTAACCTAAACTAAAATAAACTAAAGGATGGCACAACATATATCCTTGCACTAGCATGCTTACTCAAGTCAAGTCAAGTCAAGTCAAGTTTATTCGTCACATACACATACGAGATGTGCAGTGAAATGAAAAGTGACAATGCTCGCGGACTTTGTGCAAAAAGACAAACAAACAAACAACCAAACAAACTACAAACGGAATGGAACAGAATCACATTATTTTACATATTAAATATTGTGGGCAGAAGGAAAAAGGGAAAAAAACAGCACTTAGTAACAGTAAAAGTTAGTCCCTGGTGAGATAGGAGTTTACAGTCCTAATGGCCTCTGGGAAGAAACTCCTTCTCAACCTTTCCGTTCTCACAGCATGTCAACGGAGGCATTTGCCTGACCGTAGAGGCTGGAACAGTCCGTTGTTGGGTTGGAAGGGGATTTCCATGATTTTATTGGCTCTGGAGTTGCATCTCCTGATGTATAGTTCCTGCAGGGGGCGAGTGAAGTTCCCATAGTGCGTTCGACCGAACGCACTACTCTTTGCAGAGCCTTCTTGTCCTGGGCAGAGCAATTCCCAAACCAGATGGTAATATTTCTGGACAAGATGCTTTCCACAGCCGCTGCGTAGAAGCACTGGAGGATCCTCGGAGACACTCTGAATTTCCTCAATTGCCTGAGGTGGTAAAGGCGCTGCCTTGCCTTACTCACGAGTGCTGCGGCGTGTGATGTCCATGTCATATCCTCAGAGATGTGGACTCCCAGATATTTAAAACAGCTCACCCTATCCACAGTATCCCCATTTATCCTCAATGGTGTGTACGTCCTCGGATGATGTGCCCTCCTAAAGTCCACGATCAGCTCCTTCTTTTTTTTGATGTTCAAGAGGAGGCTGTTGTCCTGACACCAGATCAGCCACCTCCTCCTCACACATGTTACTGGAATCCACAGCATATGTTCTTGCACCATTGAGGTCATAGAAACATAGAAAATAGGTGCAGGAGTAGGCCATTCGGCCCTTCGAGCCTGCACCGCCATTCAATATGATCATGGCTGATCATCCAACTCAGTATCCCGTACCTGCCTTCTCTCCATACCCCCTGATCCCCTTAGCCACAAGGGCCACATCTAACTCCCTCTTAAATATAGCCAATGAACTGGCATCAACTACCTTCTGTGGCAGAGAGTTCCAGAGATTCACCACTCTCTGTGTGAAATTTTTTTTTCTCATCTCGGTCCTAAAGGATTTCCCCTTTATCCTTAAGCTGTGACCCCTTGTCCTGGACTTCCCCAACATCGGGAACAATCTTCCTGCATCTAGCCTGTCCAACCCCTGTCCTGACCTAATCTCCCATCACTCCCACCATTAAGAGCGTTTTCTAGCTCTCTCTTGAAAATATCTAGAGAACCGGCCTCCACTGCCCTCTGAGGCTGAGAATTCCACAGACTCACAACTCTCTGTAAGAAAATGTGTTTCCTCGTCTCCGTTCTAAATGGCTTACCCCTTATTCTTAAACTGTGGCCCCAACATCGGTAACATGTTTCCTACCTCTAGCGTGTCCAAACACTTAACAATCTTATGTTTCAATAAGATTCCCTCTCATCCTTCTAAACTCCAGAGTGTACAAGCCCAGCTGCTCCATTCTCTCAGCATATGACAGTCCTGCCATCCCGGGAATTAACCTTGTAAACCTACGCTGCACTCCCTCAATAGCAAGAATGTCCTTCCTCAAATTAGGGGAACAAAACTGCACACAATATTCCAGGTGTGGTCTCACTAGGGCCCTGTACAACTGCAGAAAGACCTCTTTGCTCCTATACTTGACTACTCTTGTTATAAAGGCCAACATGCCATTCGCTTTCTTCACTGTCTGCTGTACATGCATGCTTACTTTCATAGACTGATGAACAAGGTCCCCCAGATCCCATTGTACTACCCCTTTTCCCAACTTGATGCCATTTAGATAGTAATCTGCCTTCCTGTTTTTGATACCAGGAAGGTATCATAAGGTAAATAAGGAAAATGGTGCACCTGTAGAAAACCCACGCGGTCACAGGGAGAACGTGCAAACCCTGTACAGACAGAACCCGTAGTCAGGATCAAACTCAGGTCTCTGGCACTGTGAGGTGGCAACTCTACCGTTGTGCCACAGTGCCGATGTAAATCTATATCTTATGGCTGAGATTTTAATATACATTCAATTAACTAGATTTCATTCAGTTTGATTCAGAGTTTTTTTCCAGCAAGAACAGAGTGGTGAATAATCTGTTGCTGGACAGCAGAAATGTTATTGTCCTCTTGATAATCTCATAGTTCCAATATCATGGGCGGAAATCCAGCAGGGGGGGGGGGGGGGGGGGGAGGATGGGGACACACGCCCCACCCATGCTTTGAGAGGTGGGGGCCAATCCCCCCCATGTTTTGTAAAATAAATCTATTAAAATCTCCGCTTTCCATGAGACAGTGGGGATGTCACTGTTAAGCGCTTGTTAAATGTCTCTATTAACATCGTATTAACATGATGTGTCACCAGTTGTGTTTTGACCTTCAAGTATTACTGGAGGTATTCATGGAGAATTTCTTAAAGCTGTCTGATGCGGGTACAATTACCATTTGAACTAATTGGATGGGAAAGGTTTAAATGGGTATCAGGGGTCAGGTCATTAAGGGCTCCTGGCTGGCTTGCAGGTAAGTCCCCCATTCACACTCACTTACGTTATTAGTATTTTTTCCCCATCTCTCTCTCTCTCTCCCCCCTCCTAGGTTGGTACTTCTGTTTGCCTTTATTTGCTTCTGTTTATTTGTTTGTGTTATTTATCACATTGTAGGTTTTGAAAGGTTCGAGCAGGTATCAGACGCTTTCTAAGTGCTGAATCGGCCCGTTCGCGGGGCCTTTCATCGCCCGGCATGGCTTAAAATCAAACTGCTGCATCGAGGCGATCGAGGCTCCCGATGTTGAAGCCCCCGCCGGCCGATTATAAGCTGCGCCGGGCGATGAAAGGCCCCATGAAGGGGCCGATTCAAGCCCTACAATTCGGGGCGGACCAAGCTGCTGTTGCTGGAGTTCGGAATCGGTCACCAACTAGGTCAGCTCCCGATGTTACCGTCGTCAGGGGCCACAGCCGAAGCCTCCGAAGCCTCGCATGTGCATGTGTGTGCGCCCGCCAAGAAATTGTTATCCCCAAATTGTGTCCTCCCCCCCCCATGTTATGATACCGATTTCCGCGCCTGCAATGGGTGACTGGAGAGGAGGGGATGGCAGGGGATAGGAAGTGACCAGTTTGTGTTGGAAGTATGGAGAGGTTTGGAGTGGCTCACCTATATTTATTTATACAGTCTACAGGAAAAAGGTAGACAGGCATTTTACTGATTGCTTAATTACATTGAGCAGATTAATTCAATGAGATCCCTCGTTATGGGCAGCACTACCCGCTGAGCCCGCCCCAGCTCGTGGAAGGGGGAGCTCGGTGAGCCAGTCTCTGCTCGTTCCCCAAAGACCAGCGACCAGAAGGATGGAGCCAGTAATGATGATGGAAACAATGGGTGAGGAGCAAGGCCAGTAAGAGAGGGGAGGGAACAGGGATCTGGCCTACTGCACCCTCAATGTCGGCTGTGGGAGGCACTCGCGGGGAACAAAGGTGGACGGTAAGGAGAGGGATATTGGTTCGCTAGTCGATCCAGACATCGAAGGAAGGCAATACCTGGAGGCCCGCAGCAGCCTGGGCCTCGCCTGGAATGGCCAACACTAGACTGGAATCTGAAAATGGCGCAAAAACATGGCGCCTCTTACATAAAGGATCAGTGGACTATTTCTGTACACTTGCTAATCGGGGATGTACTTGGGTATGGTAATACTCTAATGGTCTGTTTGTAAGAAAATAATTTGACAGTGCGTTTGCATTTCACACATGTGACAATAAAAGCATCATTGAGCAATTGAGTTGATGACACTGTGGGGAGAATAATAAATAAAATGATGGTAAATGGGTGTTTGAATGTTTGATGGAATCGTTAGGAATTTATGTGTTGTGTGTCTCCTAATGTCCATAATGTATTAGGAGAACTTAATTTAGTTTAGTTTAGAGATATAGCGTGGAAATAGGCCTTTTGTCCCGCCAAGTCCATGCTGACAATCAATCACCCGCACATTAGTACCATGTCCTACACACTAGGACATAGTAAATAGTAACTTCCTTTCTTCAAGTTATCTATATTACTAAAAGTCTGATCTTGATCACTTCATGTTCTTCTGTATATTGATTTTAGAAAAAACGTTGCCACTTACGGCTGTGATTTTTGGCCATCGTCCGCAAGACAAGAGGATTTTTCCCATCGATGAAAAATAAAAGAGTTATTAGTGTTTAAAAAATGTTGAGATTCTCTCTCCTGAAGGCCAAGCCCCTTCCGGAGGGACTATAAAACCCAGAAGTGTTGAGTGCCTCAGTCAGTCTCTGCAAGATGAGGGAGCGAGAGGGTCACGTCTCTCAGTCGGAGCTGTGAATAACACTGAACACATGTCTATTAAACTGTGAGTGGTTTTACTGACCTGTTAGTGCCCTATTAAACCTGGCTCGGACAAAACTCTGATTATTATGAACCCATTTTCTGTTATTTGCTCTTTATCAG
The DNA here is from genome assembly GCF_010909765.2 of Amblyraja radiata. Classification (NCBI taxonomy): domain Eukaryota; kingdom Metazoa; phylum Chordata; class Chondrichthyes; order Rajiformes; family Rajidae; genus Amblyraja; species Amblyraja radiata. The sequence goes on along the minus strand of NC_045975.1, from coordinate 27,954,910 downwards.
TTTATTTATTCATGTGTGTATATATTTATATCATGGTATATGGACACACTTATCTATTTTGTAGTAAATGCCTACTATGTTTTGTGTGCTTAAGCAAAGCAAGAATTTCATTGTCCTATACAGGGACACATGACAATAAACTCACTTGAACTTGAACTTGAACCTTAATGTGGTTTGAAAATAGAGTTTGGAAATGCTAAAGCTGTGTTGCCTTTGGTTTGGAAATGCTAAAGCTGTGTTGCCTTTGGTTTGGAAATGCTAAAGCTGTGTTGCCTTTGGTTTGAAAATGCTAAAGTTGTGTTGCCTAATTAAAGTTGCCTTGCCTTCTATATAATTAATAGTCTAATCTTGACCACTTCCTGTCTGCGCTTTGTTGGCGTTTCGGCTTTGTACTCTTTCGGTTATTTAGCGTTTCGGCCTCGTTTCCATTTGGTTCTTTGGCTTCGACTTCTTTGCTTTGGCTTCTCGTCCGTCTGCGCCACGTCCGCACAAGTTCTGTACACCTGGTGAAACAGATGAAGTTCCCACAGCACATTGCCACGACCACCCTGGGGCAAGACATCCTCCTGGTCTCAGAGGTGACCAAACACAGCATCTTGTGGGAACTTGTCGGGTCTCCGTTGTCGTTGGGGCTGAGCAACGTGGAGCGGCCTCCAGCAGGAACGACCTAGGGCTCCAGTCGCAGAGCTTCGGACCTACTCACCATCGTAGAGCTGGCCGAGTTCGGAGCGGGTGGAGCTGTGGTGGCACTCGGCTGCGACCCGACCCCCAGAGATTCGGAGGCTTACCGCAGGTCTGGTGGACAGTAATACTGGGAGCCCGCGGGTTCCTGCTGGGAGACCGCTTTTCGGGGCTTCCACAACGGCGACTTCTCCCGCCCGAGTTGCGGAGTCGAAGAGTACCTGGAGCGGGGCCTTACATCACCGCCCCGCGCGGCTTGGAATGGCTGCGGGACTTTGCTAGCGCCCGCCGGGGGCTCCAACAACAAGACCCGGAGCGCGGCCTTGCATCACCCGGCGCGGCGTTGATGGCCGCGGGACAATTACCATCGCCCGCCGGGGGCTTTGACTCTGACATCGGGAGGGGAATTGGGGAGTGCAGGGGAGGGATAAGTCTTTGCCTTCCATCACAGCGAGGAGGAGATGCGCTGTGATGGATGTCTGTGTAAATTGTGTTGTGTCTCGGGTCTTTTTATTGTGTGTATGACTGCAGAAACAACATTTCATTTGAACCTCAATGAGGTTCAAATGACAAATAAAATGGTATTGCATTGTATTGTATTGTATTGTATTGTATTGTATTGTATTGTATTGTATTGTATTGTATTGTATTGTAACTGACAATGCCGTGGGAGGACCGTCTGGAGGAGGCCCACGAGAGGAAGATGACCAAGTATGAAGAGCTGGTCGTAGACTGCCATAAGTAGGGTTGGAAGGCAAGGTATAATCCCATCGAGGTTGGCTGCAGAGGTTTTGCAGGGCAATCACTCTACAAAGCCTTGACTGTGCTGGGCATCAACGAAATGGAGAGAAGAGCCATCAAGAACACCACAGAGGCAGCGGAGAAGGCCTCGAGATGGCTCTGGATCAGGAGAGGAGGTCCATGGGGAGGAGCAAATGCCACCTGTATACAAGTCGTGGTCTGATCAATCACGGCTGGGTCGCCTGGGTGAGGGTGTCTGATGTTGAAAGACCCGAAACACCCAATGACCCCAGGTTACATCACTGATGCTGTGTTCAGGAGTATCAATAGATGTATTTTTTTAATCAATTTCTCTTGGTCTTTGGAGGTGCTGCAGTAATCAAGTTCCCAATGCATGTAGCTTTCTAATCAACAAATACCTGGTATATTCCTGTCAAATGGACAGGATCGTTATGGGCCATCCACCTGAAGCCGATGGATATTGCCCGGGGACAATGTAACACTGTCTCCTGGAATTCCAAATCCATGTGGTGGATTTGTCCACAAACTGCTTCTCTCTTTATCCACAAAGCTAATGAGGTGGGACCCTCAAAGGAACAGAGATACCCTCTTCTGCTTATTACCTGGCACTATGGCTCGTTTTCGTGGATTTGCCAGGACTGGAGGGCCTGAGCTATAGGAAGAGGCTGGGCAGGCTAGGACTTTATTCCTTGGAGCGCAGGAGGATGAGGGGTAATCTTATCGAGGTGTATAAGATCATCAGGGGAATAGATAGGATGAATGCGCAGATTATTTTACCCAGAGCAGTGGACTCAACAACCAGAGGACAGGTTTGAAATGAAAGGGAAAAGATTTAATAAGAACCTGCAGGGCAACTTTTCCCACACAGAGGGTTATGGATATATTGAACGAGGTGCCAGAGGAGGTAGTTGAGGCATATGCTATAATAACATTTAAAATACATTTGGGATGGTAAATAGTAGGATATGTAGAGAGGGATATGGTTCAAACATGGGCAAGTGGGTCTATAATAGATGGGGCATCTTGGTCGTTATGGCCAAGTTGGGCTGAAGGGCCTGTTTCCATGCTGTAAGATTCTATGACCTCCTCCTCCCCTTTCTGCTGGTACTTCATTCTCACATTGTTCATGGCTGGTCATTTCATTTCAAACCTAAAATGTGTGCAGAAACAAGGAACCGCATATGCTGGTTTACACAAACTGCAGGAGTAAAGATGGTAGACCTGGCAGCATCTCTGAAGAACATGGCTGGGCGACGTTTCAGGTCGGGACCCTTCTTCAGATTCAATATATGCAACTCCTTTGAAATGTAATTCTGCCTGAGTAGCTCTTAAGAAGACATGTTGATGCCATCATTCCATTGTCTTAAATTGAGATTAGAATCAAGTCAAAGGACACCCATGTGGATGCTTTACTGGGTTCCCAAAGAGAGATAATCAGGATAAAAGGGCTACAATATTGTGGCTCTAATTGCAACCCACACTCCCACTGAGTGCAGATGCCCCACAGGGAGCACCGATCTGTGGAATTGTCACAGCTTGGCTGTTTTAAGTAGAATTCACCTATCATTAAACAGAGCTGGCTGGAAAGGGAATCTGTGCAGTTGTAAAAGCCTCTGCACCTGCTGTAGTATTTGTACAAATCCATTCACCAATATCTAATCGTTCCACTTTGATAAATTTGTTCATGTCGCTTATTGGAATTTCATATTATAGTGCCACACTAAACAAATGGATTATTATCCTAGTGCCTAATAAATCTGTTAATAGTTAAACCAACTATCACGTATAAGTCATTAAGTGTAACATGAGCAACTTAGCACCAGATTTCTACCCCAAAACATACCTAATATTCATAAATCAAAGGGCAGAAATATTTAATATTTTGGGATGAAGCCGGACAAAGATTCGGCCAACATTTGAAGGCAAGACCTATTCCTAACTAAGAGTCTTAACAAGTTTAACGAGTTTATATTTCAAAGCACACGTTCTGTTTTCTTGCTGGTGATCAATGTGGAGAAATGTTCACATTTGCACGCTCTGTGCCTCATCCCTTGTCCTCAGCTGAAGTTTGCCATGAAAGAGACACTCCTTGCATAGCAATGTGACATTTTTCCACTGCCCATATCATTGAACCTGCGACATCTCCAAGTGCAATTATCTCTTGTGTTGAACCAAGACACCAGCAGAAGTTCTAAGTCAAGCAGTCTGGTCCAGGCGTAAACTTGAAATGCTGGTATCCAAACTATTTCACTGTCCAACATCCTTTTTATGTTCATTTTTAAGTGGATCAAAGCACCTCAGATGAAATAGTTAAGAAGAAAACCACTAAACGAAAGATTAACTGAAGAGATGAAAGGAGAAATTCCATGCTCAGTGTTTTAAGTCCAGATGTATGCCAGACACTGATGGGTTTGCAATCCCAATAAACTGTTGAACTGTATTATGAAGTGGACTGAGCTGTAATTTGTGCATTAAATGACTAGTATATATCTCAATGCGGTGCAGAAAAATTGCATTTTTTTCTTACATAGATGAGAAATTCGGGTCTATAATCTCATATGAATTCCTAACCAGCTCCTACTTAAATTCCGTTCTCCATTATTTTGTGTATTAAATGACCAGAATGTATCTCAATGGGATGCAGAAGAAATTGCAACTTTTCTTACCTAGATGAGAAATTAGTGTCTATAATCTCATCATATGAATTTCCAACCAGTTTCTACTGAAATTCCTCTCTCCATTATTTGATGGAGGCGTTATCCTGAATATTAAAATAGCAGAGATTAATTTTGTGTAAGAGTCTTCATTTCACTGTGTCCCCTGCAGAAATTTCCGGCCGACAGTTTTTAAAGCAGGCACAGCTGTGCGCACCCTGTATTATGTTCCCCAAATTCTGCGGCGTCATTATTAACTCAATTTAAAAATCAAAAATAAAAAATATCTAATCCATAACAACCAATTATTTTTACAAAGACGAAATATTTATTCAGTCGCAGTGCTCAGCACGAGCTCTGTTTGAATTGGACTATGACTGCGATAACAGTATCTGTACACAAGCCTATTTCAGCCATGACAAACGCAGTCCCTTCAGCCGCGGCGACATACAATAGCCATGTCATAAACTGTGCAAATACTCCGCTGTGTTATCAAGCCAAATATAAAGTGAACTAAAACTATCCCCATGCTGCATTCTCTTTTTAATAAGCAAAAGGAAAAACAGATGAAAAATCCAGTCAACTTTTCCTTGCAATGCGTCAATTTTACCAGTAAGCATCAAAGCTTGTAGTTGCAATTCAACTGTGATAATGACTTGAACCAAACACGGCTGATGTGTAGTTGTATATACAGCCATATATTTATATGCTACTACAAATAGACAAAAAGTGCTGGAGTAACTGAACGGGTCAGGCAGCAAACGTATAGGTGATGTTTCTAGCTGAGACCCTTTTTCAGACTGAAAGTAGAAGGGAGGTAACTAGAGGTAAGAAAAGACCAGAACAAAGCAGGGCTGGCAACAGATAACCAAGGAAGGGTGGAACCCATAAGAGCCCATTGTAGGCTGGGGAAGAGGTGATAACGAAGGGATGCAAGGATGCAAACAGTGGAACTAGTAGGTCGACTAAGGTGGAGGATGGAGGGAATGCAAGGGCTACTTGCAATTAGAGAAATTAACGTTCATACCGCTGGGTTGCAAGCTACCCAAGCAAAATATGTGTTACTGTTCCTCCAATTTGCTGTTCCTCCAATTTGCGCCCCCTCTACTTTCAGTCTGAAGAAGGGTTTCGACCCCAAACGTCACCCATACTTTTTCTCCAGAGATGCTGCCTGACCCGCTGAGTTATTCCAGCACAGTATTTACCAGAATCTACAATTCCTTTCTACGCATTTTATATGCAACCACACAATTATTCTTAAAAATAAATATTCCAGTTAAGTCAGATTCGCTCCAAATGGTGTGGCTGTGTAGTAGTTACTAAGTGAGATATCAGCAGCTACTCACTCTATGTTTTCATTTTCTTGCCTTTGAACTAGAAGGTTGTGAGTTTACTTTAATTCAAAGATACAGCATCTTTGGTGTTTTTCCAAACTCTTGGCCCACCGAGTTCAGGCGAACCACAAGCACACTAGTTCTCTTGGTGGGGTCTTGGACCTGTCCCACTGTACGAGGTCATTCAAGAGCTCTCCCGAGTTTAAAAAAAACAAACTCGTGGTAAGTACGTAGAATGTACGTAGCGGTTACGTCGGAACTCATGGATGTCTCGTAGCGGCTCGTAATGTAAACGGCAGGTACTCGGGAAACGCAGCACTGTGAAAAATGTCCATGAGAGCCCCGAGTACCTACGAAAGGCTATTAAAAGCCTTTCTCACGGGGCGACTTGACGCAAGATGTAACCAGAGTGAAGTGGTCGTGGTCTAGCACGATATCACACGACATAACGAGTTCCCACGGTACTCGGCATTTCTGTTATTTGTGCGAGTGACTTGTCCGTCTCCCGAGCTTTCCCGTTAAATCTTGAATGAACATTGTGAACTGTAAAAAGTGTTGTTAAATCATCACGTGGCACAAATGATGTCACTTTTTTTTTTCACACACTATAAATATCCTCCCTTGGTTGAATTGGCTCATTTGGAGACATGTTTTACTGTGTATGTGGGAGACACAGATGGACTGAGCACAGTGCCTCGGTCTTACTGTGTGTGGGAGAGGGGGAGAAAGAGACGTACACTCACAGAGGCAGAGTCTCTCAGCCTGTGTAAGAGGGAGGGAGGGAGAGAGAGAGAGAGGCACACACAAGGTGGATGTGAAATCTCACCTGCCTGTTTCAGTGACAGACACCCGCCGCCAGTAAATGAAGACGCCCCCATCTGTCTCCCCCTCCTCTCCCTCGACTCCACCACCTTTCCCTCCCAACTCCAGTCCCGTCCCGACCCCCTGGGAAACTGAAGGGAGCAACAATCAACTGCTGCCTGCCCGCTGAGTTAAAGAGTTCCCACGGTAGACTGTAAAACTGGGACCCTGGTTTTGGACTCCCCCAACATCGGGAACATTCTTCCTGCATCTAGCCTGTCCAATCCCGTAGATACTGATTAGACCAGTATCTATTTATTTACTTTATTAATGATTCCAATTAAATATTAGGAACATCAGGCCGCAAACGTTATTTCTTGAGTGTTAGTGCTGGACTTTGACTCGACCTTCCTAGTTAGCCGGCGCCTGAGACTGAGCCAAGCAATGTCCAGACCTGACTTCAACACAAAATGATGGAGGAACTCAAAGGGTCAGGCTCGTCCAACGTGTTTTGCTCGTGATTCCTGCATCTGCAGTTCCTCGTGTCTACAGACCAGAGTTGCCATCACAGAGCATACGGAAGATAGACACGAAATGCTGGAGTAACACAGCGGGATGGGCTGCATCTCTGGAGAGAAGGAATGTGTGACGTTTCGGTTTGAGACCCTTCTTCAGAGTCTCGTCCCGAAATGTCACCCATTCCTTTTATCCAGATGCTGCCCGTCCAGTATTTTATGTCTATCTCCAGTATTACTGTGTCTATCATCGGCGCAAACCAACATCTACAGTTCTTTCCGACACATTAGAGGATACCGTCTCGCCATCACTCGGATTACCTGCTTCATTTCCATAACGTTGCCACCTCTCTTTACTTTGCTTACTGAAGCCTGATCCTTGTCACACCCAGTGCTCTATCGCCCAGCCTCTCATCTTTCAATCGGGTTCGGCCAGGAAGGAACTGCAGAAGCTGGATTAAAACGAAGATAGACACAACATGTAGCTCAGTGGGACAGGCAGCATATCAGAAGGATCTCGACCCGAAATGTCACCCATTCCTTCTCCCCAGAGATGCTGCCTGTTGCGCTGAGTTCCTCCATTTTGTGTCTACCTTGGGTTTATCCAGGATCTCCCCGTTGATGTCCTAACTCGCTTTGGTTTGTTATTATTGTCTCATATCAAGAACCAGCAGATACAGGTTTAGGTTCGGGGGGAATGATTTAATGAGAGCCTAAGGGGTAACTATTTTACGCAAAGGGTGGTGGGTGTATGGAATGAGCTATCCGTTAAGGTAGTTGAGGCAGGTACTGTCGCAATGTTTAAGACGCATTAGACTGAAGCATGGATAGGATAGGTGTAGATGGTTATGGGCCAAACGCGGGCAAGTGGGACTAGTGTAGATGGGACATATTGGTCGGTGTGGGCAAGTTGGGTCGAAGGGCCTGTTTCTACACTGTATGATTCTATGCAGGGAATAAACTTTTGTTTGCGTGCTATACAATCATATCAGATAATGCTATACATGAATATAACCAAGCCACGTACAGTCTGAAGAAGGGCCTCGACCCGAACCGTCACCCGTTCCTTCTCTTTAGAGATGCTGCATGTCCCGTTGAGTTACTCCAGCATTTTGAACCGTCGAGTTACTTCAGCATTCTCTTTAAACCGGCATCTGCTGTTCCCTCTGACACATGCACAAGAACACCAGGTAGAGCGAAGAGGAAAATACCAGAGTTCAGAATATATGTTTTCAGGACAGTTCCAGGGGGAAAAAGTCCAATGTCCGCTTTGAGGTAGGTTGGTAGGTCGGGTCAGTGCCCAAACGAATGGAAGGAAGAACCGTTCTGAAGCCGGATAAGAATAGGTGGTCGGCGCGGACTCGGTGGGCCGAAGGGCCTGTTTCCGCGCTATATCTCTAAAATCTGAAGTTAGGTGATGTCTAAAGGAACTGCAGATGCTGGTTAATACGCACAAAAGGACACAAAATTTTGGTGTAACTCAGCAGGTAAGTCAGATCTGGGAAGAAAAACATAAAAAGCTGGAGTACGTCAGCTGGTCAGGCAGCATCTCTGGAGAAAAAGAATAGGTGGCGATTCGAATCGGAACCCTTCTTCAGACATCTTAATCGGAATTGAGTCTGAAGATGTGTCTCATCCCGAAACATCACCTATTTTTCTCCAGAGATGCTGCTTGACTCGCTGAGTTACTCCAGCTTTTTGTGTCTGTCTTCGGTTTAAACCAGCATGTGCAGTTCACTCCTTACACGGGTCTCTGGAGAACATTGATTGGTAGCGTTCCGGACCCTGCTTCGGAAAGGCATCGATCGCTAGTCGGCGAGGACTCCGAGCTGTATCTCTCAAAGAAGTACATGTGAAAAATTTCTCACGGACCATAAAAATGCGGGACCTTTCAGTAAAGTCCCTTTTAAAGATTATAGTTATTTTCTTGAATCTCATTAACATAACTCATGAATAAGTTGATGTCCATATGCGGATGCAAATCTTTATTTTTTAAATTCAATCCCACAGAAGACAATTTTTACTCACCTTCTGTCCCCTCTGTCCAGCTTCCGGGTTCACCGTTCGCAGGAGTTCCCATGGTAACCGCAAGAGTTATTACGGATATCGCACGGATATCGCACTGGCCACTACGTTCATATAATGTAGCAATGCTCAACCACAAGTGTACAAGTCACTCTTGGAGAAATTCAAACTTGCTTGAATTTTCTCCCGAGTCACCAAGTTACACGATTACCTGCCGTTAGCGCCACGATGGTCCACGGTGGTCCACGAATGCCGTACTGTTATCGCACGAGGTTCCCACGATGTTAAACTCTGGTTAACTCTTGCGTCAAGTCGCCCCGTGAGAAAGGCCTATTACCGTAATTCTCCAAGTTCAAATCAGGGGAAACTCGGGAGAACTCTTGAATTACCTCGTCCAGTGGGAGTTGCAGGAGTGTAAACTGTAGAACCTGATCGTCTCAATTACAAGTTGTCTGTGAGACTTCCTGGGCATCTCATCTTGTCACTGAGCTGGTATTAGTGGCCAGCAGTGACCATGCAATCCTTCACTGCCTCCCACACAGGGCTTTGATAACTTGTGGAAAACACAAAGTGCTGGAGGAAGTCAGCAGGTCAGGCAGCATCTGGGGAGGGATTGGGCAGACACCATTTCGGGTCAGGACCCTTCTTCAGACTGGACTGTCACAGATACATTTTTTTTTAATGTAAAAGGAATGTGCCACCCTTAATATTCATGTTATTCTATGAAACAGATCATGCTGCTGCTACTGAAGAGACTTAAAAATACCAATCAAAAAATGGTCCAGAAGTGAAAGCGTTAAGTTGAACTTGTTCTTGCTGGCAGAAAACAACCTGAAGTGGACTGTGGTCACCTGGAGCAACTGGTCGCATTTTGTTATCTGCACAAGATGTAAAACTTCAGCCTGAAGGCACAGAAAAGCAATACCAAGTATGTAACGTTATTCTGTCTGAAATATTTGGCTTAAAGACTCACTACAAGGCCTTTGGTTTCAACACCATGTCATTTTCATGTGTCATTACTCAATGAGATATTGACGTCTTTGTGAACTTGCCTAACAGGTTGTAGTGAAAGGCCTGGAGGAACCCACACAGCCAGTTGTCGTCCAACATGTTCTGATCAGGTACCTGCCTGGAGAGAATGAGTTTCCAGTCAGAAACTTTGTAGAACAAATCTTAAGTTAACAAAATTTCAATAGGGTGAGTTTTTATAAAAATCTATTCTACATGTAATAATTAGTCATGTAATATAGCTCAGGGCCTCAATTCCTAGCAACATCCTTGTAAATCTCTTCTGCACTCTTTCCAGCTTAACAACATCAGTTGACCACATTTAAAGTATTGTGTTCAGTTTTGGTCATCTTACTATAGGAACGGTGTCATAGGCTGGAAAGGGTGCAGAGAAGATTTACAAGGATATTGCTAGGACTTGAGGGCCAGAGCTATAGGGAGAGGTTTGTCAGGCTAGGATTTTTTACCTTGGAGCTCAGGAGGCTGAGGGATATTCTTATAGAGGGTAATTAGGTTGAATGCGAAGGGATATCAAGAACTAAGGGGCATAGGTTTAAGATGAGAGTGTAAAGTTTTAATAGAACCACAAGGGGCAACCTTATCACACATGGAATGTATATGGAATGAACCTCCAGAGAAATAGTTGGGGCAGGTACAATAACAGCATTTAAAAGACTTTGATCAGATACATGGATAGGAAAGGTTCAGAGAGATGTGTGCCAAACGCAGGTAAGTGAGACTGGCACAGATGGGGCATCTTGGTTGGCATGGCCAAATTGGCCCAAGTGGTCTATTTGTGTGCTATGTGACTCTCTGACATTTCAAAATCCCCAGAAACATAATGGAACAACTGTTCAGAGAGATATTTCTGTGTTTTGGCACTGCAGTACGAGATTGAAAAAGTGGAATGGAATAAACATAATTGACATATTTTTTAATGTTTTTCTACTCTCATTTTGCTAAGTATAAATGTGTCCCTTTTAATAAAAGTAAAACCAAGCTACAGTCTGATGGAACTTGATAACACGTTGCTACATAAAAACATTGCCTTTAATAACATTTTAAGTTGATGTGAACTCAGGTCTAGGTTTAGGTTTATTATTGTCACATGTAGCAAGGTGCAGTCAAAAGCTTTGATTTATATGCTATCAAGTTAGATCAGGTAATACCATATATAAATACAATCAAATCAAACTTAAATGCAATAGGTACAGCAAAGGAAAGATGCAGAGTGCAGAATATAGTTCTCGGCATTTTAGCTCAACAGTTCCAGAGAGAATGTCCAATGTCTATAATAGGGCAGAGCTGAATCAGGCAGTACCCTAGCTTATGGAAGGACCGCTCAGAAGCCTGATAATAGACCGAAAATATGAAATATCGTAACTTCATGATGAATATTTTGCAGAATGTGCAAATGGAGATATTACTGCAGCACAAGTAGTTTTGAAGAAGTGTTTCAAAGGAGGAAGGAGATGTAAAAATCATAACAGCGATAAATGTGCTGCCTTGGGCACCCGTGTCATTTAGAAAGCTCACAAAGGACATAAAGTGCTGCAGTAACTCAGCAGGTCAGGCGGCATTCCTGGAGAAAATGAGTAGGCAACGCTTCTGGTCAAGACCCTTCTTCAGACTGATTGTGGTGGGGGGGGGGGGGGGGGGGAGAGGAGAAGAAAGCTGCAAATGGGGAGAGGCAGGAAATAGCATGGAGGTAACAAGTTGATACAGGTAGGCAAGGGGAGTCTTTGATAGGTAGATGGTTGGAGCAAAGGCCAGAGATAGGAGCGGAAGGTGTGAGACAGGTTTGAAGAGTTGCAGATTATGTATCCAGAAAGAGAAGAGTATCAGGAAAGGGGGGGGGGGCGGGGGGGGGGGGGCGGGGGGGGGGGGGGAGGTGGAGGAGAGAAATAGGTGGGAGTCCAGATGGGGTACAGGGAAGGGAAGGGGGAGGTGTGTGGGAAAAGGGGGAGGGGTTAGAGGTGGGTGGGGTTAGTGAGAGCTTACCTAAAATTGGAGAATTCAGTGTTCGTACTGTTGGGTGTAAAATTCCAACTCAGAATATGAGGTGCTGTTCATGCAGTTTGCGTGTTGCCTCACTCTGGCAATGGAGGAGGGCCAAGACAGCAAGGTCAGTGTAGGAATGGGAAGAGGAGTTAAAATGGTCAGTAACCGGGAGATCCAGTCAGCCCTGGTGAACCGAGTGCAAGTGTTCAGCGAAATGGTCACCAAGTCTACGCTTGGTAATTAGAAAGCTGACTGACAACAGGTAGAAGGTTGAACACAAACAGTATTGTTTTTGATAGCCTCATGCCTATTGGAGTAAAACAAGGGTTTCGGGTCAGTGCTGAATCTGAAATAGTGAAGTCAGATGTATCCAACATTTTATGCTTCTTTTCACCCAGGGTTAGGAAAACACATAAGAGAATATCTGACGAGTCCAGGGACGAGACAACTGGGCCAGCAATGTATTTCCTTCTATATTTCTAGACAATCTGTCAGACCAACTCAGAAGATTATTAATTTCATTTTCAACTGTTTATTGTAATCAGCTGGCAAATAGGAAGGGTCTCGACCCGAAACGTCATCCATTCCTTCTCTCTAGTGCTGCTGCCTGTCCCACTGAGTTGCTCCAGCATTTTATGTCTATCTTTTGCAAATAGGCATGCTCTTTTCATATAACCATATAACCATATAACAATTACAGCACGGAAACATTCCATCTCGGCCCTACAAGTCCGTGCCGAACACTTATTTTCCCCTAGTCCCATCTACCTGCACTCAGACCATAACCCTCCATTCCTTTCCCATCCATATACCTATCCAATTTATTTTTAAATGATAAAATCGAACCTGCCTCCACCACTTCCACTGGAAGCTCATTCCACACAGCTACCACTCTCTGAGTAAAGAAGTTCCCCCTCATGTTACCCCTAAATGTCATGTTACCACTAAATGAGGGGAAGACGGCATGCAGAAATAAATCTGCGTGTGCTGACACACAGACATACTTTGCACAATTTTCAATAAATATTTCAGTTGCATTTTGTTGCTGGTCCAGGGGTTTCGGTTACTCTAAGACGGAATTATTTAACCAAAGAAATGATTACGCAAAGTTGGCTAAACAATGGTGTCTTTCAAAAGAGTTAAGAGTTAAGTTGAAAGTTTGTCTATTGTTTTAAGAGTATAGATGTGGAGTGTCCAATCAATGGATCACCTTATTTACAAGGATTACAACAGATCTCTTTCTAGAATCCATGTATTTGCATCTCCCAAACATTTGACAGGCTAATTGATTATCCAGTACATGATTCATTATATTGTTCAAAAAGGAACTGCAGATGCCGGAATATCGAAGGTACACAAAATTGCTGGAGAAACTCAGCGGGTGCAGAAGGGTTTCGGCCCGAAACGTCGCCTATTTCCTTCGCTCCATAGATGCTGCTGCACCCGCTGAGTTACTCCAGCAATTTTGTGTACCTTCATGATTCATTATACTTTTACTAATTTAATTTCTGTGTCGTATAATGTGCTAAAAAAAGACATATCCTGTACTTTAGATATTGTTATCTAACCGATGTAACCTTTTAATTTAACTTTTCTGCATTTCAGTATCTTTACTTGATGACAATGCACTAACATTTAGAAACAATCGTAAAGTACTATTTTTGCAGTTTTCTTTCTTTTTAATGTATTGCGTAATTTAAGTATAATTTATATTTTTGCGTGTTGTCTGAGCTTATGTGCCTGTGATGCTGCTGGAAGCATGATTTCCATTCTATCTGTACCTCACTGTACATGTGTTCATGACAATAACTCAATGACCTATAGTGTTACCTACATTGCAGAGTCTAATTGTAACATTGCTGACTGACGAATAGAGGCAAAGGGGTTTCAAAGATGTTCTCAAGGAAGATTTAGAAGAGGAATTGGAAGTGGTAATTGATGAAAACTCACACAGGTGGGATTGCAGTTGGGATTGAGGGGAAGACGACATGCAGAAATAAACCTGCGTGTGCTGACACTCAGACATACTTTGCACACACTCACGCAAACACACATACACACACAATCAAACCACATATACACAAACATGCACACACACAAACAAATCACACATAAACTTGCACGCACACCTACACTCACACACTCATACACACAAACAAACCACAACACATTCTAAATCTGCAGACAGTCAAATGATCCATTCAGCTGTTTTGCGTTAGAGCTCAGAGCACTGGAGAGAGAATTAATTTCAAGGAGTTTAAATGTAATATGTTGGGTCAAATATTATTGATGGGTATGTAGACTTTCGATAAGGAAATGAGCATTTGCATTTTGGAATTGGATGGAGATAGTGCAGGTGGGATTCAGAATAATTGGTGCATGTAGAGGACAGGAGCATAATTTAGTGCATTAGTGGAGTTAAGAAAGTGAAAGGCAAAAATAATTGCTCGAGTGTAAAAAACAGGATGCCTTGGCAATGGTTAGGATAAATCACAGATCAGATCCAACAACAGTTTCACTAACTCGGTGTTAATCCTGGTGGTAGTTCGACACAATTTCCAAATTGTTTGGATAAAGTTGAGCTTCCTGTTTAAATCAAAGCCGGTGAACTGTTTTCCTTTTGCTTTGCTTAAAACCTAGAAATCTGCAGCCAGACATGATGAGTTTTGATAAAAGAGTCGGCTGCACTCAATTGTGGCGAGTTACCGTCAATGGAATTCTGCTGATAATTAATGACACCTCTGAAGCAGGTGCTCCTGTCACAACCTCGTGCCTATTGTTTGCAAGACACTCCTTCGGATTATCTTTGTTGAAATCTTAACATTATGTTAGCATTCTCCAGCACATTTATTGTTGCCCCAGGGCCAGTGGCAATCCTGACTGCTGCAGGCAAATAGTTTAAAAATGCATACAGACACTTAGAGACTTCAATTGTGTTCATTTTGTGCAGGGTGATAATGCCAAGGCTCTGTGGGATTTGCAAAATGAGTCTGGGGAATGATGCAAGTATCCAGTCATGGTTTACCCCGAACTGCTCTGTAACAGAGGACTCTCTGATTTACGGACTGATCCCGGAGCCACACTCCGAGACAATATCAAGTGCTTCTGTAAGATCATGAACTCGGAGAAAGACGCTCTTTGGTCTGCCTGAAACTTATTGTTCTCTCAGCAGAGCGAGATGTCTGGCAGGGAATGTTGCCGACTAGCCCGCTCCAGACTGCAGAAGTACATGATGATGGATGCACTGAAGCTTGGTGCAGCAAATGCCAAGGCTTTGTGGGGAAGACCACTGTCTAGGGTCCTTCCGCTGCTGGACATTAAGGGGCAGAGTCCGGAGGGGACATCCCTCAGTCAAGGGAAGGGATATCACCCCAGGGAGCTACATGAGTGGCAAGGGTGTTTTGTCTAAAGATAGTATGATCACTATTGAATATGACATTATTGAATGTATAGTCACTGAGAATGTATGAACATTTCTTCCACAATTTTTGTTTTGTATATATTTTATTCTGAATAAAATTTATTTTTGGGAAAATAAAATTTCTAAGATGAATGCTAAAAGATTACTTTTAAAGGCAAAGTGATTTTTAACTCTTATAGTGTAACCTTGGTTGGGGATTACTTATATTATGTGTACATAGTGCAGCTCTTGGAAGCAGCTCAAGCTGGGCCTACTTCGAAGCATGACTACAGCTCTTGCCACTGTTGCTGCACTGGGAAGAGGGTGAATGAGACATGGCCGTTCTTTCTCTCCCTGGTTAAACCAGAGACAACTGGGTCAAAGCAACTAACAAATGCTCACCTCTTGCAGAGGCCTCTTTTCGTGCAGACGCCAGCAGGATTTTTACATCACATCAGCGCCTCTACTTCCTGAGAAGATTACGGAGAGTCGATATGTCAAGGAAGACTCGCTCTAACTTCTACAGGTGCACAGTAGAGAGCATGTGACCAGTTGCATCGTGGCTTCGTTCGGCAACTTGAGTGCCCAGGAGCAGAAAAGACTACAAAAGGTAGTAAACACTGCCCAGCCCATCATCCGCTCTGACCTCCCTACCATCGAGGGGATCTATCCCAGTCGCTGCCTCAAAAAGGCTGGCAGCATCATCAAGGACCCACACCATCCTGGCCACACACTCATCTCCCCGCTCCCTTCAGGTAGAAGGTACAGGAACCTGAAGACTGCAACGTCCGGGATCAGGAATAGCTACTTCCCCACAGCTATCAGGCTAATAAACTCAACTCAAACAAAACTCTGAACATTAATAGCCCATTATCTGTTTATTTGCACTTTATCTGTTTATTTATTCATGTGTGTATATATTTATATAATGGTATATGGACACACTGATCTGTTCTGTATTCATGCCTACCATATTATGTTGTGCTGAAGCAAAACAAAAAATTCATAGTCCTTTCTGGGACACATGACAATAAACTCTCTTGAATCTTGAAGCCCTTGAATCTTGAATCTTTCACCCTCTCTCCATCCCTACCCCTTCCCAGTTCTCTGGCCAGTCTGACAGTCTCTGAGTACATTTTATCTCTGTTTGCTTTGTTATCACCTTCTCCCAGCTAACAATGCTATTCTACATTTTCTTTGATCTGCATCCCTTTCGTCCTGCTTTCACACTTTACACTTCCTTATCTATGTATCTCCATCTCCCCTGACATCAGTCTGAAGAGGGGTCTCAACCTGAAATATCACCCATTCCTTCTCTCCAGAGATGCTGCCAGTCCTGCTGAGTTACTCCAGCATTTTGTATCTAAGGCAGCTCTTGGCTAGAGGAGGGTTAGTGTTTTTCCAGGTACTTTCCTCCTAAACCTAACTCTTTGATCAAACATTCTGTCATCTGCTACAGTGTGTTTTCATGTGATTCTGTGTCAAATGTTGTTGAATGTTGCTCATTTGAAGCTCCTTGGGGCATCTCACTGTGCCATGGGTGATATTTATGTACAAGATGTTTTGAGTTTCTTTCAATAAGTTTGATATTTACCACTGTTTGAACCTACTTATTAGCAGATAACGCACATCAAACAATGAATGCAGTAATGGAAAAATAGGTCTTTGTTAAGTAGTATTTACTGAAACATAATGATTCATTTGTGTACAGCAATTAGAGCATTAAAATAAAGTGATGACATTTGATGACAACAGATGTAAGTGATTACTTCAGGGCCTGTCCCACTTTAGTGTCATTTGCGCGTCATTAATGCAACATCATTTACGCATCGTGACGTGTGCATTACGCGCGCATGGCGCGTGGTGGCGTAGGTAGTGATGCACGGTAGCGCTCGGTGCCCCAGGATTTCAGAATTCTCAAAGTCCTCGCGTGCCACCAGCGTGGCGCGCAAATGACGCCCAAGTGGGCCAGGCCCTTTCCTGTCTAATTTGCCCTGTTATTTTCCAGCATCTGCATCCTCAAGCAACATCTTTGAATATATTTCCATCGCTCTGGTTAATTCTGCTCCTTTAACTGGTTCCTCTTTCCAAAAACTTCTTCTTTCTGACAATTTTCTTTCAGAATTAAAGTCAGCTATGGAGTTATGTAGGACAGACCTGCAGATGCTGGTTTATACTGAAGATAAACACAAAATGCTGGAGTAACTCAGTGGGTCAGGCAGCCTCTCTGGAGAAAAAGGATGGGTAACGTATCAGGTCAGGACCCTTCTTCACACTCATGAAGAAGAGTCCCAACCCAAAACATCACCAATCCTTCTTCTCAAGAGATGCTGCCTGACCCATTGAGTTACTCCAGCATCTTGTGTCTATCTTCAGCAATGGATTTGTAACCTATGGTCATCATAGGTTTAGGTTTATGTTAGGGTTTATTATTGTCACATGTACTGAGGTACAGTGAAAAGCTTTGTTCTGCATGCTATCCAACCAGATCAGATAATACTAGACATAAATATAATAAAGCTAAACTCAAGTACAACAGATAGAGCAAAGATATAGAGTCCAAAATGCAGTTCTCACCCATTGAAGTACCTACATTTCTTCATGCAAGGCTAATCTTTTTGTTAGCTTTTTACAGCATAAATGATTCTTGGTTTCCTACTGAGAAAATTTGTCAGTATGATTGATAAATAAGATCACGACTGTTCAGCGCTGGGGATCCTTGATAGCACCAACTAGGACCATAGAGTCAGCCAGACAACAGCACGGAGGCAGGCCTTTCAGCCCATCATGTCCAGACTACCCATTGTATCTAGCTACAATAATCCTATTTACCCACATTAGGTTCATAGCCTTGGAAATGGAGAACTTTCACTCTGCTCACCAAAGATATCTTTGGAGGAAATGTTTTCCAGATGATGGGAAATTAAGCCGCTTCGCCGATGATAGCAAATTAGTTTAGTCTAGTTCATTGTCACGTGATCCAAGGTACATTGAGAAGCTTTTGTTCCATGCTATCCAGTCAGCGGAAAGGCTATACATGATTACAATCGAGCCATCCACAATGTATAGCAGATTCTATACCATGGCTTTTGTGAATAGAAAAATATGATGTTGCAAAATATTGGTTTATAAAAAGTTAATATTATCATTGCTTTGACTATATCTTACAACAATTCACTGATGTTTTGAGACTATGAGCTTTCACTAAATTCCTCACATTAATACATTGAGCAAATAGTGTCAGTGCTAAAAATACTTAAGCTTTTAAATAGACACATGGATATACAAGGAATGAAGCGGTATGGATCACGTACAGGAAGATGATATTTGTTTATCTTGGCATTATGTTCGTCACAGACATTGTGGGCCGAAGGGCCTGTTCCTATGCTGTACTTTTCTATGTATGACTGAGAAACTGAAGGGCTGAAATTCGTCATGAAAAGAGTTGAAGAGAAAAGACAGTAACTGAACTGATGATAGTAAACACCCTTGATGAGAGGTTGGTGGTAGGAGGATGGGAGATAGGGTTTCAAATGGTTTGTGAGTTATGGTAGAAACTGAGGGTGGTCTTAATTGCAACAAGATATGTAAGAAAACATTTCTTGAAGGGAAAAGAAGGGGAAGAACATCAGTGCAGCAAAACCTTGAAGAAAATTGAGGAAATGAACACAGATGTTGTGAAGACAGTGATTACAATTGTGATCTTAAGGAATGACTGTATCAGGACAATGGGTGTCTGGAATAGGTACTTAAATTGCGAAAAAGTTGCAGAGACAACAAAACAATGTATAGATCCTGTTAAGTTATTAGCGAGGGGGTGAGAGATGGAAAAGAATACAGGGCAGTGTGAAATTATTCACTAGGTTAGGAAGAATGGAAATTTACAATGTTTTATTTAAAAGGTTTGAACCTAGATAATGCTGAGGTTAGGAATTTCAATGACCATATACATGAAAATCTCAGTCAGGTACCCTGAGGATGCAGAAACTAGTTAAAAGGACACATGCTGCATTGGCGACCGTTGCAAAGCAATTAGATTGTAAGAGTAAATTATGTTGCAAATATATGCGGCTTTGATGAGACCACATCTGGAATGCTGTACTATGAATGAAAAATATTGACCTGGACACTTGGAATATCTCCCCAGGTCATGCACAGAAAGGTTTGTTTAATAGCCTATCTGGAAAAATGTGCGGCTATCCTTCAGTCCTCTAATGGGGAGTCAACAGAAGACCCATCTATCAAAGGTGAAGGGAACAAGCCAACCTCACCCCCTCTGAACGTACAGCCCTCCGCTCACTCTGCAGCAACCCTGACATTTTAATCAAACCCGCCGACAAGGGAGGTGCCGTGGTAATCTGGCGCGCTGACCGGGCTGAGGCCAGGCGACAACTCTTAGGCACCTCCTCCCACATATCCTTGGACCATGATCCCACAGATGAGCACCAGGCCTTAATCTCAAACACCATCACTTCTGTCTGTCTGCCTTCCGCAGCCTCCAACCTTATTGTTCCCCAGTCCCGCACAGCCCATTTTTACCTTCTCCCCAAAATCCACAAACACAACTGCCCTGGCAAATCCATTGTTTCTGCGTGCTCCTGCCGGAGGTTGCAGGTCGTGGAAGGTAAGACCTCCCTGGTGGAATAAAACTGGGTGAAAACAAGGTCTTACCTTCCACTACCTGCAACCTCCAGCAACCACCTTCAACTAGCATCGCAACTGGCTTCGACTAAAAAATTACCGATTTTTAAAACGGCAACCTATTTTTAGTCGCGGCCGGTTTTGAATTTTTTGAAATAATCGCCGGAACATAGAAGAAACGTAAACCACTTTCGACCATTAGGGAGACTGACAAAAACCTCCGGGAACCCAACGGAAACCTTGGGTGGGGCGCAAAGTCTTCAGAGGTTTCCGTTCAGGTTTCCTAAGTGGGACAGGGGCATTACTCTTTTTGTGTCTATCTTCTGTTTAAACCAGCATCTGCAATTCCTTTTTACGCAGAACATTATAATGTGCTTGCTATCATTTGAGTCCCTATAATATTGGTCATTGGTAATAATGACTGGTGTTCTTTCCAAAAGAAGTAATTTCGCTGGCAAATTATATGTTCAGTAGTCTGACCCTGGAAATTACTTGAAATCAACTCTTACCTTTGCCAATTGTATTTACCCTAACCCTTGCCCATTATTTGAGCTCATGGTAACGATTGTTCAAGAGAAAGTTACATGATAAAGAATAAACTAACTATTATGGGACATGTTTCTTGCGTAGATACAGAGTTTAAAGTTTAGTTTAGTTTAGAGATACAGCACAGAAACAGATCCTTCGGCCCACTGAATCTGCGGCAACCATACGCCAGCACTACCCAATACACTAGGGACAATTTATAATTTTAACTGAAGCCAATTAGCCTACAAACCTGTACGTTTTTGGAATGTTGGAGGAAACTGGCGCACCCAGTGAAAACCCACTCTATCGCAGGGAGATAGACAAAAAAAGCTGGAGTTTCTCAACATGTCAGACAGCATCTCTGGAGAAAAGGAATAGGTGACGTTTCGGGTTGAAACCCTTCTTCCGACTGAGAGTCGGGGAAAGGGAAACGAGAGATATAGATGGTGATGTAGAAAGATATAGAACAAATGAATGAAAGATTTGCAGAAGAGTAATGATGATAAAGAAACAGGCCATTGTTGGCTGTTTGCTCGGTGAGAACGAGTACAGATGATCAGACTCAACAAGACGACTGAAGCTGCTATGACTGGAATGGAGAGAGAGGGAATGTAGGGGTTACTTGAAGTTAGAGAAATCAATACTTATACTACTGGGTTGTAAGCTGCCCAATATGAGATGCTGTTCCTCCAATTTACGTTTAGCCTTACTCTGACAATGGAGGAGGCCAAGGACAGAAAGGTCTGTGTGGGAATGGGGAAGTGAATTAAAGTGTTTGGCAACCGGGAGATCAGGTAGGTCCAGGCGGACTGAACAAAGGTGTTCAGCGAAATGATACCTAGTCTACGTTTGGTTTCGCCAATGTATAATAGTCCACATCTTGAACAATGGATACAGTAGAAGAGTTTGGAGGAAGTGCAAGTGAACCACTGCCTAACCTGAACGGACTGATTAGGTTGAAGGAGGTTACACATTTTGTCTATCACAGGGAGAATGTACAAACTCCATACAGACAGCGCCCATAGTCAGGATCGAACCTGGGTCTCTGGCCCTGTAAGGCAGCAACTTTCCCACTGCATCACCGTGCCTTCCTGTACTACTTGAGTACTATTGAGTACGACTTGGATGTAACCATGTGTCTCACACGTTCTCTTTTAATCTGTGGCCTTTGTTCCATCCATCTGTTTATAAAATCCCCTGCCCCTCCCCACACCTGTATTCACCTATCATCTGCCATGCTTTATCCATTCTCTCCTCCCTCCCAGCATTCTTCCCCCCCCCACTCCCACTCACCACAATCAGTCTAAAGAAGGGTCCTGACCCGAAGCAGAACCTGTCCATGTGCTCCAGAGATGCTGCCTGGCCACTGAGTTACTCCAGCCTTTTATGTCTATCCCTCTCAGTCTGAAAGAGGATCTCGACCCAAAATGTCACCTATCCTTTTTCTCCTGAGATGCTGCCTGACCCGCTCTCGGACTTGTGTCCTTTTTGTAAACCAGCAACTGCAGTTCCTTGCTTGGAGATGTTGCATTGTGTGGCTCAGAATTGAACCTAGACTAATTGGGTTTGAACTATGAATGTAAATGAGCAGAATGCATCAAATGTCAAGAATCAAGTATGTTTGTGATATGTACAGACAAACAGAATTTTTTTTCCTTACAGCAGCGTAACAGGCATGTAAACACAACACATTGATAATGTATATAAACAAAAATAATCAATAAAGTAATAGCTCCAGTACTAATGCAAAAAAAACCTGAAGTCTTTAGCGCAACCAAAGACAGTCCACAGTTGAGGTTAGTGTTGTGTAGTCATTATCAACCTGATGGTTGTTGGGAAGAAACTTAATGAGATATAATGAAACCTAAAGCAAGAAAATTCAACATTTTGTGTCAAAATTAAAAGGAATCAACATAATTGGTACTCTGGGTTCTCTCCTTATGCATGTGCTATGAACAGTAAGCCAAAGCCTAGTCTCACTCAAGATGAATGGATAACTTGCCTCAACATGATCAATTCATCCTCAAAACACTGTTTACCAGAAATAGATTGCAAGCTTGATATATTTTCTTTATCTCCAATAGTAACAATAAACTTCACACCTGCAAACAATTTATTTTAATGCATCATAAGATCAAAATTTTAAGAAGTATATATTATTTAGATAATGCAGGATTTAATTAAACGAGCTACATTATTTTAACAAAATAAATTGATTTGGGATAATTTAAGAATCCGTGTTATCAGATTTAGTTAACCAGAGTGTGTATCATTTTCATAGGCTCCAGAATAAGTCATAGAAACATAGGAAATAGGTGCAGGAATAGGCCATTCGACCCTTCGAGCCTGCACCACCATTCGATATGATCATGGCTGATCATCCAACTCAGTATCCTGTACCTGCCTTCTCTCCATACCCCCTGATCCCTTTAGCCACAAGGGACACATCTAACTCCCTCTTAAATATAGCCAATGAACTGGCCTCAACTACCTTCTGTGGCAGAGAATTCCACAGATTCACCACTCTCTGTGTAAAAAATGATTTTCTCATCTCGGTCCTAAAAGACTTCCCTCTTATCCTTAAACTGTGACCCCTAGTTCTGGACTTCCCCAACATCGGGAATAATCTTCCTGCATCTAGCCTGTCCAACCCCTTAAGAATTTTGTAAGTTTCTATAAGATCCCCCCTCAATCCTCTAAATTCTAGCGTGTACAAGCCGAATCTATCCAGTCTTTCTTCATATGAAAGTCCTGCGATCCCAGGAATCAGTCTGGTGAAATCTCATGTACCTGTAGATCTACTGTCAGTTTTCCTGAAGAAGCCAATTGTGTGAAGACTGAGCACAGAACTTCAATCCAACTCAAGAAGACTAGAGCACTTGGACATAGACACACATTGTTCATGTTTTCAATATCAGAGTACTGCTTCAACAAGTGTAACCAAATTCAAACTAAAGATTTAAACATCTGGCTTAAATTCTTCCAGTTTTAGATAAGGACGTATGAAAGCATTGATCATAAATGGGAGATGCAATATCAATCATATTTTTCTTTCATTACGATTAAGACATTAAAAGCCATTTGAATGAGGGCACCCTTTATCTGGTGATAGATTTGCCTTTCGTTTCTTTATTTTCCCATTTTTTAGAAACATTTTATTCAATTGATATCAAAAATTCAGAAAATGCATTGAAGAACCATTAGAAAAATGTTTTTTTTAATAATGTACACTTTCCATTTTGTGGACATGTTGTAAATACTCTCATTTCCAAAAGGGGGTTTGCTTCAAGTTATTTTGTTGTAAGATAAGGAAGGAAAAACACACCTGTTAAACTTCTAAATACCATTTATTTGGCAGGTGGATGGCAAATTGCAAGACAGGCTTAATCCGATGGTCAGATTAACTTCGGTCTGATTTATGTTCACAAAAGCTGCTTTAATTTTATTCTATTTATTCGCACTATAATACTCTATAATGACTATGATCAAAAAGCTGAATTTGGAAGTATTCTGAAGTACACAATTGCAATGTTATATGACCTGATGTCACAGTCTGCCCTCTCCTCATTCTCATCCACTTCACCTCCCAGTACTTTTCCACCGGTCCCTCCTTCTCCTCACCTGCCTGCCTGCTACTCCCCTCTCATCAGCCCAACTCTCCTCACCTGTTGCACTCAGTTGCCTCTGATCACCAATTAACCCGGTATATAGACTCTCCTCACCGTTCACACAGTGCCAGATTGTTCTCAGCATTCATGCAAGACTCTCCAGAGATTTCCCGACTGCCTACACGGATTTGATCCTGCCTGCCCCTCTTCGGAACCCTCGCTCAATCCTGAGCCTCTGTGTGAGTACGGTGTACCCATTCCTGTGTTACTACTCTGTGTTACAGTGTTGTAATAAAGTTCATTACCAACTATACCTGCCTGATTCTGTGCTGCTATTGGGTCCAAGCTATACCCGTTACAGTACAATCTGGCCAACAATGGACTCAGCGCACACAACGTCTCCGTCAAACCGCTTCGAGAGGATTGAGCACACGCTCCTGCAGCACGAAGCTATGCTCACTGCCTCCAACTCCAAGGTTCGACAGGCTGTGTCAAACCAAGAGCAAGCATTGGTTGCACTAGCCACTCAGGTCCAACAGCTGACGACCACCCTCGCCCAGGCTACACCCCATGCTTCGCCTCCAGCTCCAACAGCACCAGCTCCCGGTCCGCCAGGACCACCACCTGAGCCCCGGGTGGGAACCCCGGAGCGCTACGCTGGAGACCCGGAGGGCTGCAACCCATTCATCACAAACTGTTCCATTCTCTTCGCCCTACAGCCCTACACCTTCGCCCAGGAAGTGGCGAGAGTGGCGTTTACCATTAATCACCTGACTGGCAGAGCTCGGCTGTGGGGAACGGCTGAATGGGAGCGACGCACGCCGGCTTGCTCCTCTTTCCAGGCCTTCGCCGCGGAGCTTCGCAAGGTGTTCGGTGAGGTTTCGATGGGTCCGGACGCTGCGGGAAGTCTGCTGGGGTTGAGCCAGGGGAACCAGAGCGTCGCTGACTTCGCCATCGACTTTCGCACCAGGGCCCGTCAGGGTGATTGGAACGCCCCGGCCCAGTGTGACGCTTTCTTGCTGGGCTTGAATGACTATATCAAGGATGAGTTGGTGTCCCACGACCTTCCTTCTTCTCTGGATGGGCTTATCGAGCTAATGACCCGTCTGGACCGACGCATCCTGGCGAGACGTCGGGAGAGGCGACAGGGACAGGCGGACCGCCAGCTATCCACCCAAGCTCATTTTCCTCCGGAGACTGGACTACCCTCGTCGGGGCAACCGTCGAAGCAACCCGAACCCATGCAGGTGGGTCGCACCAGTCTCACCCCCGGGGAACGTCGGCGTCGGGGGAACCTCTGTCTCTACTGTGGCCTGGCGGGTCATTACATCTCCAAGTGTCCAGTAAAAGGCCAGAATCACCAGTAGCGGAGGAATTACTGGTGTCGAACCTCTGAACTTTCCTCTGCCCGACGCCCTCTTTGTCATGCCCGTCTGCTGTTGTCTGATGGTTCTCACACCCTCGCCACCTTCATAGACTCTGGTTGTGACATTAATCTTATGGACAAGGAACTAGCCCGCCAGCTAGGCATCAGTTGTGTTCCCCTGCCTGAACCTGTTCCCACCAACACCCTCGACGGCCATCTCCTCAGGACTGTTTCTCACCAGACGGTTCCAGTGCGCATGCTCCTGTCTGGTAATCACCATGAGACCATCCAGTTCTACATCCTGCAGTCTCCCCGTCTTCCCCTCATCCTGGGTTACCCCTGGCTTCGGCGACACAACCCCAACATCGACTGGAGGACGGGGGTCATCTTGGGTTGGAGCCCTTCCTGCCAGCAAGTGTGCCTGAAGCAAGCCTCAGCTCCTCAACTGGCCACCTGCTCCAGTTCTGCTCCAGATCTGACGGGGGTCCCAGCCGAATACCATGACTTTGGGGAGGTTTTTAGCAAGTCTACGGCCACCTCCCTTCCTCCTCATCGGCCCTATGACTGCGCCATAGACCTCCTGCCTGGTTCCGCTCCTCCTAGGGGTCGCCTTTACTCCCTGTCCGCCCCTGAGAGAGGCGCCATGGAGAAATACATAAACGACTCCTTGGCTGCTGGTCTCATCCGTCCCTCCTCGTCTCCTGCTGGGGCTGGGTTCTTCTTCGTAGAGAAGAAGGACAAATCTCTGCGTCCCTGCATAGATTACCAGGGGCTCAACGGCATCACGGTGAAGAATCGCTACCCTCTCCCACTCATCTCCTCTGCTTTCGAGCTCCTGGAGGGGGCCACCATCTTTTCGAAGTTGGATCTACGCAACGCCTACCACTTGGTCCACATCAAAGAGGGAGATGAGTGGAAGACCGCCTTCAACACTCCCATGGGACATTATGAATACCTGGTGATGCCCTTTGGCCTCACCAACGCCCCGGCCGTCTTCCAGGCTTTGGTCAATGACGTTCTCAGAGACATGTTGAACAAGTACGTGTTCGTCTATCTTGATGACATCCTCATCTTTTCACGGACCAAGGAGGAACACGTACACCATGTCCAGGCAGTTCTACATCGGCTCCTGGAGAACTCGCTCTTCGTTTAAGCTGAGAAGTGCGAGTTTCACTCCCCGTCAGTCTCCTTCCTAGGATACATCGTTGGCCAAGGGAACATCAAGATGGACCCCGCCAAGGTTGCTGCTGTCACCACCTGGACTGTTCCTGACTCCCGCAAGCAGCTCCAAAGGTTCCTGGGGTTCGCCAATTTTTACCGACGGTTCATCCGTGGCTACAATACTGTGGCCGCACCCCTCTCGGCACTCACCTCCTCCAAGGTTCCGTTCCGGTGGTCTGCCGCGGCCGACAAATCTTTTCTGACACTCAAGACACGGTTTACATCGGCCCCCATCCTCCAAGTTCCGGACTCAGAGAGACAGCTCGTGGTGGAGGTGGACGCCTCCGACGTGGGGGTGGGAGCTGTTCTGTCCCAGCGGGCTGCCGGGGACCAGAAGCTCCATCCATGTGCCTTCTTCTCCCGACGCCTGACCCCTGCTGAGAGGAATTATGACATTGGCAACCGAGAACTGTTGGCGGTTAAGTTGGCGTTGGAGGAATGGCGTCACTGGCTGGAGGGAACCAAGCAGCCTTTCTTGGTTTGGACTGACCACAAGAACCTTGAATACCTCCACTCAGCCAAGAGGCTCAACTCTCGTCAGGCCCGCTGGTCTCTCTTCCTCACCCGCTTCAACTTCTACCTCTCCTACCGACCTGGGTCCCGCAACGTGAAGCCCGATGCCCTCTCTCGACAGTTCTTGGCGAAGGAGGAGCCTGCCTCTGGCCCCAAGACCATCCTCCCGTCCTCGCACAGGGTTGCCTCCCTCACCTGGGAAGTGGAGGAGAAGGTCAAGGCGGCCTTGGAGAACCAGCCGGGACCCAGCGCATGCCCTCCTGATCGCCTGTTTGTGGTTTCTGCCCTACGGTCCGACGTCCTTCAGTGGGCTCACAGCTCTCGACTCGCCTGTCATCCCGGCATTCAGCGGACCAAGGAGATGGTGCTACGGAGGTTCTGGTGGGCACCGCTGGAGGAGGACACTCGGGAGTTTGTCAACGCCTGTCCCGTTTGCAACCAACACAAGGTCTCACACCAAGCTCCTGCGGGTCATCTGCTTCCACTGCCTGTACCCCATCGACCATGGTCCCACATCTCCCTGGACTTCGTTACCGGCCTGCCCCCATCCAGTGGTCACACCACCATCCTGACCGTGGTCGATAGATTTAGCAAGATGGCTCACTTCGTGCCCCTGCCCAAGCTTCCGTCAGCCAAGGAAACTGCCGAGCTCATGTTACTCCACATCTTCAGGCTCCATGGTCTCACCGTCGATGTGGTCTCCGACCGGGGACCCCAGTTTGCCTCTGTGTTCTGGAGGGAGTTCTGCACGCTTGTGGGGGCCACCGTGAGTCTGACGTCCGGATTTCATCCCCAGTCCAACGGCCAAACTGAAAAGAAGAATCGGGAGATGGAGACGGCGCTGCGGTGTATGGTGTCCAAGCATCCCTCCTCCTGGTCCCAGCAGTTGTTGTGGGTGGAGTACGCCCACATCACCCTGACAAGCTCGGCCACTGGGCTCTCCCCTTTCCAGTGTGCCTACGGGTTCCAGCCTCCACTGTTCCCGGCGCTGGAGTAAGAGGTTTCCTGCCCGTCCGTCCAGGCCTTCATTCGTCGCTGCCGCAGGACGTGGACCCAAGCCAGGGCGGCTCTTCTCCGCTCCGTGGACCATGAGACTCTATCCCCTCTTCCGTCTGAGGCGCCCAGTGACGACGAGACAGAGCTTTCCTCTGATGCTATGGAGGAGGATGCGTCCCCCTCCTCCCACCCAACTCAGCGTGGGATTGGGTTTATTTTCTTTATTGTTTTTTTTTGTTTTGGGACGTCGGGAGCCATCCCTTGAGGGGGGGGTTCTGTCACAGTCTGCCCTCTCCTCATTCTCATCCACTTCACCTCCCAGTGCTTTTCCACCGGTCCCTCCTTCTCCTCACCTGCCTGCCTGCCACTCCCCTCTCATCAGCCCAACTCTCCTCACCTGTTGCACTCAGTTGCCTCTGATCACCAATTAACCCGGTATATAGACTCTCCTCACCGTTCATACAGTGCCAGATTGTTCTCAGCATTCATGCAAGACTCTCCAGCGATTTCCCGACTGCCTACACGGATTCGATCCTGCCTGCCCCTCTTCGGAACCCTCGCTCAATCCTGAGCCTCTGTGTGAGTACGGTGTACCCATTCCTGTGTTACTACTCTGTGTTACAGTGTCGTAATAAAGTTCATTACCAACTATACCTGCCTGATTCTGTGCTGCTATTGGGTCCAAGCTATACCCGTTACACCTGATGCGATTAACAAGTGTGTGTTTTGTAATATAGTGGCATCTGAAGGTTCCATGTTGACCGACTGGATGGAATGGATCGACTGGGCTTATATTTAAAGAATGGACTGACTGGGCTTATATTCAAAAGAATGTATCAACTGGGCTTATATTCATTAAGGATGAGAGGGATCTTATAGAAACATATAAAATACTTAAAGGGATTGGACATGTAGATGCAGGAAAAATGTTCCCGATGTTGGGGGAGTCCAGAACCAGGGGTCACAGTTTAAGAATGAGGGCAAGGCCATCTAGGACTGAGATGAGGAAAAACTTTTTCACCCAGAGAGATGTGAATCTGTGGAATTCTCTGCCACAGAAGGCAGTGGAGGCTAATTCACAGGATGTTTTCAAGAGAGAGTTAGAAATAGCTCTTAGGGCTAATGGAATCAAGGGATATGGGGAGAAAGCAGGAATGGGGCACTGATTTTCGATGAACAGCCATGATCATATTGAATGGCAGTGCTGGCTCAAAGGGTCAAATGGCCTACTCCTGCACCTAATTTCTATGTTTCTATGACCAGTGCATAGTTCTAATATTGTAGTGGTAAAGCAATAGAAGGAATTTATTAACCATATTGCCTTCAACCTAATCAGTTTCTGTTATTATTAAAACAATATATGTATCGATTTTAGAATAGGGTTATATATTTACTTTTATGCTTCAGATAATATGATTTCAGGAGTGAATTATTGTGAAAGGAAAAGCAGAACCCCTGGACCACATCCCAACCTGACTTACGAGTCTTGTCACAAGAGGTCATTATTTGATTTTGAGTAGAAATAAGGAACTGCAGATGCTGGAAGGGTCCCAATCCAAAATGTCACCTCTCCATGCCCTCCAGAGATGTTGGCTGACCCGCTGAGTCACTCCAGCAAAAGAAAACGCAAAATGTTGGAGTAAATCAGCAGATCAGACAGCATCTCTAGAGAACACGGATAGGTGACATTTCAGATTCTTTCATCAGACTGATCATGCTGGGGAGCGGGTGAAAAAAGATGGAGGAGAGATGGGGGCAGGACATAGCCTGGCGAGTGATAGGTGGATACATGTGAGGAGGCTTTTTGATAGGCAGATGGTTGGACATAGACAGAAATTGTGCGACAAAGATAGAAGAGGTGTGAATTATGAAGCTGGAGGAAAGAATATTGGTGGAATGGGATAGGGGAGGGAAGAAATGGGTGCCTGTCCAGGTGGGACACTTGGAGGAGAGGGAGGGAAGGGAAAACATTTTTTAAAGGGGATTGTCTGGAGGCTAGTTATCTAAAATTGGAGAATTTAGTATTCATACTGTTGGGTTGCAAGCTACCCAAACAGAATATGAGGTGTTGTTCCTCCAGTTTCAATGTGGCCTCACTCTGGCAATGGAGGTGGCCGTTGAGTTAATCCTGCACTTTGTGTCTTTTATTGTAAGCAGCATCTGCAATTCCTTGTATCTCCGATTTACTCCAGTAATTTGATTTTGAGTGTTAAGTTATGTTTAATTAAACGTGTTTTTGAAGTTCATTCGACAGCATGGAAATATATTAAGATTTTAAAATTTGTGGCATCAGGGGTGCCACCAGATCAGCAATGACTACCCTGGCACTCGTAGTAGGGTGAAATCAGGCAATAGGCTTCATATCCAATGACAAACACGAGTGTCTAGTTGGTCTGGACCCACACAAGAGCACAGTCCCTCGTCGTCAGTGAGGAGGCACAGACAAGTTTTCATTCGCCCCAGCAGCTATTGCTGGCCTCAATAGGAGGTACTGGCAGTCTCAGGTTTGTCCTGGTGGCTCAGTCTTCTTCCGAGCCTGAAAAAATACCAGAAGCACAGTTAGTAGAGGGTCTTCCACTTCCTCTCCCTTTCTTCCTGTCCTCCTTTCTCCTTCTCTCCTCTGGCTGAAACTCCTGGGTGTATAAAGAGTAGGGCTGTCGAGGTGTAAGTGAGTTTAGTTTAGTTTAGTTTAGATACAGCGCATAACAGGCCCTTCGGTCCACCAATTTCCACTAATGTGGACCCAACTGTGGCTCATTTGACTGTGGCCTCAGCTTGGTCCAGAGTGCTGGTGTTTTCCAGCAGTCAGGCACTGTTTGTGGTGCTGATTGTGGGCTTCCTCTGGCCTGTCTACCGGTGAAGGGGAAACAGAGCGGCCCTAAGGGAGGGCGTGGCATCACAGCTTTTATGCCAAAAACCTTTTCAGTGTCAAAGAAAAGTGGACGGTACCACTCGATCTTTGGTACCATTAAGAACGAGCTGGTAAGGATGCAGTTACCTGCACACATCACAAGCTACCAACAATGGAAGCTGTAGAATGGTCAATGCCCAGTGAGATTCAGTCTGCACGTCTCATTCTGCAGATACATTCGAGCTGCCGGCCAAGGCTCGGGCAATGATTCCCTGTAATCGCACTCTCCTCCTTTTTGGCCTTCTTATGTGTCACAGAGATATTGCACCATCTAATCCTCAGATATGTGTCCTGTAGTTTGCTGTCAAATAAAAAGCACTTTGCAGAACAAAAATGTTGCCCACTCTTCTCACTTGACAGCGCAATGCAACACATTACTAGCTTTCAGCTTGCCTGTGTGTCTCTTGCTGTTGATATTCATTTTGGTTTAATGGAAGCCACAATGAAAAATAAACAAAGCTCCCTATACTTAACAGTCACTCTCATCATTCAGCAGTGTCAATCAACATTTCCCTCCCATGGTCAGCTATCGGCATGCTGATTGAGTCCATATTCACATCGACCAGTAAAGCGCATGGTTTACTCACAATCGTCATTGGAGTTAAACTTAGGGAGATGTAAGGAGATTCACAAAGGTTACCAGCACACTGACTATAATAAATTATGAAAGCATTAAAACAACAAATCTCTTATCTTTACTTCAACATTGTGAACAACTCAAAGTAGGGAACATGAGAATTGTACCTATTCTATCACACGCAGTGCAAGGAGGAATCTATACTTAGAGGGCAGTCCATGGTTGCTCGTATTGTATGTGACAATATGATAGTGCTTTTTGACTGATGCAACAAATTGCTTTTACATAAAGGCTGTAAGTTAACTTGGGAAAGCGCAATTTCCCACCTTTTAATTTTGAGATGGAAACTAGGTAGGATCCAGGAATAATGGGTGACACAGTGGCCTATCTGTTCGAGCCACTGCCTCACAGCACCAGAGACCCGGGTTCGATCCTGACCTCGGCTGATTCTGTGTGGAGTTTGCACGTTCTCTCGGTGACCATGTGAGGTTCCTTAGGGTGCTCCAGTTTCTTCCCACATACCAAAGACATGCGGGTTTGTAAGTTAATTGGACCACTGTAGGTTGTCCCTTGTGTGGAGGGAGCAGATGAGAAAGTGGGATAACATAGAACTAGTGTAAATGGGTGATCAAGAGACAAGGTGACAAGAGACATTTATTGTCACATGTACAGTGAAATTTGTGGTCAATGGTCGGCATGGTCTTGGCGGGCCAAGGGGCCTGTTTCTAAACTAAATTAAACTGATGGAAAACAAGCTAGAATCATTCAGTAAAAACCATGTACTAGGTTTCAGTTGTCACATTTCAGCTATAGCAGAACAGATGCTATGTTTGATTTTTATTAATCAGTCAACCTAAGGGGTGGTGAGATTCTGGTTGGAATTATTCTCGGAAATCACTAGCATGAACTTGACCTTACTCCAAATAGTTTTTTCAATTGCAAATAAACATATAGCATATAGTATTGCTACATCTGCATGCTTTATTCATTATTTAAGTCTAAATTAAATCAGTGAGTGATTGTCCCAGCTTTAACCATACGAAAGGCAGCACTTTCAGTGCTGTGTGCGTTAATGCTTTTTTTTCCGGGCAATTGATCCTATTGGTAAGTATCTGGTTATGCATGGGATTTTGGGAACCATTCAAGTTCAATTCTTTGAAGGACTTTCAAAGGGAGTTTAAATCTTTTGAAAATATACTGAATACTGCAAACATCATGCATCTTAAACAAGGAATTCTGCAATAACTCAACCATACCAAACTTTCATGATGGGAGTGAAATTTATTTTCAAGATGACTAAAGTATAATTTTACAACAAAACATTGAATTGGATTGAATAAATGTTATTAGACAAATATGTGTACATCCAAGGAATTTGCCTTGGTACTTTGCTCGCAAGCAACAACACGAAATACAGTAAACAATTAAAAATCAAACATTATAATTTAAACATGTGAAGAATTAAATAAAATACCAGAGCAAAAGAAGGCTACAGACTTTTAGCTGTTGAGTGGAGCTACTGCTCGTGGAAATGTTTTTATGTCTGTCTGTGGCGGCTTTGACAGTCCGGAGTCGCGTTCCAGAGGGAAGTGCTTCAAAGAGTTTGTGGCCAGGGTGAGAGGGGTCAGAGATGATCTTACCCACTCTCGTCCTGACCCTTGTAGTGTACAGTTCGTCGATGGGGGGAAGGTTGCAGCCAACAACCTTCTCGGCTGATCGGACGATTCGCTGCAGCCTCCGGATGTCATGCTTGGTGGCTGAGCCAAACCAGACCATGATGGAGAAGGTGAGGACAGACTCTATGATGGCAATATAAAACTGGACCATCATTGCCTGTGGCAGATTGTGTTTTCTCAGCTGCCGCAGGAAGTACATCCTCTGTTGGGCCTATTTGACTGTAGAGTCGATGGTGGCCTCCCATTTAAGGCCCCTGGACATGATGGTTCCAAGGAACTTAAATGACTCCACAGATGTGATTGTGGTGTTGTTGATGGTGAGTGGGGGGAGCTCTCCTAAAGTCTACAATCAATTCCACCATCTTAAGAGCATTGAGCTTCAAGTTGTTGCGATAGCACCAGGACGCCAGCTGTGTCACTTCCTGTCTGTAGGCAGATTCCTCCCCATCCTGGATCAGTCCAATCAGGGTTGTGTCGTCCGCAAACTTGAGAAGCTTGACAGAGGACTGTCTGTGGAGGTGCAGTCATTGGTGTAGAGAGTAAAGGAGTGGGGAGAGTACACAGCATTGCGGTGCCCCTCTGCTGAGGGTCTGCAGGTCCGAGATGTGCTTTCCCAGCCTCATATGCTGCTTCCTGTCCATCAGGAAGTTGATGATCCACTAACAGAATTAGTACATTAAAAGTATTAACTCGTGTTTTCTTTGGATGGATTTTCACGATTGGTTTGAAAATAAACAATCTCACACTCCATGTACAGGAGCAATCAAAATTACCCTGCAATATTATTTTGATACTTTATTAAAGAAACAAACTTATTTTTAGCTAGGTCCATTCCATCAGAGAAATAGCAGAAGTATTTCAAGTAAACAGTGTTTCAGCTAATATTACAGAATGCAATTGCAAATGGTCGATAATCAGAAGCTTTCTTAGCCTCAAAGCTTTGCCTGGGAATATTTTCCAGCATTAACCTGTGGGGAATTCAACTTCCCTTGATAAACATTGGTGACAATTTCATCCAAATTGAACTTAAAAGGATGCTATGAACTTGGGTCTGCATGTTTGTGTGTGTATGTGTCTTGTGCTTGTAGGCTCATGTGCATTTTATGTGCTTGCATACACAATTGCTTCTGGATGGGCACATGTGTGCATGAGTCTGTATATGAGGATGTGTACATTTGTGCGTCCATATACAGGCACCTCGTGTTTTATGCCGGGGTTACATGCTTGAAATGTAGCGCGTAATTCAAAGACATGGAAATTAAACCTATACGTGACTAAACTGTCAGCAGGAAATTTGAGTATTATTTCAAAATTACGAACGCGTAAATCAAACGTTGGTATTAAAGGGAAAAGCGCGTTCTTTTAAAAATGCATGAATCAAACATGCATATATCGTGAGGTGCTTGCATATGGTTCCTTGTGCATGCATGCGTTTGTGCATGTCTTTGACAGTGTACTATAATTTTTTGTTTGATTTTTGTTTCATGAAGGATTATGGAACATTTAACTATATTAAAGGGACCATATAAATAATGTACAGTACTGATATACATGCATGCTCCCTCATTTTATTCCACCAAAAACCCTGACTACAGTGAGCCAAACTGTGAGCCAATAATGCAAATTTGATCAGCTAACTGCGGACCTCTTTAATCACATAATGATTTCAAATTGTTTCCTTCTTTTATGCCTGTCGGTATTGTACAGCATTGACCCAAATTATGTTTGTTCAATGAAAATAGAGTTCTTAAAGTGTTCCTTGCGTAAATTATAAATTAGAATGAGTGAACATTTTAAAGAATTCAAAATCTTTCCACTCAGAATTTCAACCTTTTATAATTTACGAGGGCAATGGATTCCAATCATATCTCGCCTTTTTAAATCTTATTCATAAACACATTTTAAATGTATTTTTCATGGAAAAAAAGGCGTCTATTTTTTACTCCGTGATATTTAAAGCAGTAGTTTGAGAGATAAACCTTTACATTCTAGCAGTTTGCATTTTTCAAAGCTTTGTTACATTAGGTGAATGAAACTTCCCTACTGATTTCAAATCAGGCATGCTCGCTAACAAAGAAAAGTTAGTCTTTAGACTTCAGCTTCTTTCTGAGATGTACAGAATAAAAAAAAGTAATCCCCACTGCTTCTAAGCTGAATGCAGCAAGCTCGGCACTCCTGACTGACACTTCACTTCTTCCCTGAATAGACTTTAAACTTCAGACGACCTAACAGGGTACTAGATCAGTACTGCAGGGGGATAATCATTTGCATGATCTATTGTGCTGTAGAATTTTGGATGCATTGCAAGGCCAGTTCCATTTACTTCCACTCTGCCTGCCTGTTGCAGCATTTGAATAGTCCAAGCTAAAGGGGATACAAAGAGCTTTTGTGTGTCATATGAACCATATTCATCATGTAATGCCAGTAACACAAATCTGATTGGACATTTTGACCACTTTGAAGCTGATCCAGAGAGCAAGTCGTCAGTGACTGCTAACTTGAGTCTCCATTCGCCCCGTTTTTTTAGCATTGAGATGTGGTCCCTCATAATACGAAAGAGCAAATTAATAACAAACGCTCCCAATGAACAAAAACACAGGAGCATGATTGACACTACTTTATGCCGAAACAAACAAAAGAGTGATTTGGGTAGAATTCAGAATGAGTTACTGGAGCGTGGATTTAATTCAGAAATTTTAGATTTCTTCTCCGCAGCTTAAACGCTGGCATTCTCAGTTTACAGCACAATGTGTTGCTATCAAAACTGCTTATTGTATGCGGTTGAATTACAGAACATGTCAAACAAGAGCCCCTAGTTTGTGTCTAACGGCATTTGTGTGTTTCCAAGGAAAACTGAAGTAAATTCTGAAAAACAAAATTCTTTGGTTTGGCTTTACATCGCTGGTAATTCGTTTTAAAATGGAATCAAGTTTGCATTGAGATTTTTCTTTACCTGTGACGTTAAAAGGTTGCAACTTGTAAAAACAGGAATGAAATTCACTGCGTACATTGCTCACACAGATGATGTTGACATGGAGAAAAGATGTTGTGGATTTATTTTATTTAATCAGCTCTTTAATCATACTTTTAACCTGCAATGCTTTTTGTGAAGAGTCACTAACATTATTCTGCAATGCCTTGTAAAATCAAACCGCCTTGTATTTGGTGGTAGCGTTATTCATTAGAGTGTATCTCTTTTTGTTGCATTTAGCACTACAGACCTATTCATTATTTAACACTTGAAGCTTAAAAGGCTGAAAGGAGGTAGTGCACTTTTTGTTTCAATCCAACCCAGAAGCAATTTGTCATTGCCTTTAATGGAGACATCTACTCTCTGTGGGGGAAAAAACAGCTGACATCTGATTATAAAGAACTGAGGAGGAAATGGTAAATTTCAACATCATTTTTGCCTTGCCATCTATATAGGCTGGAAAAAGCTGCAAGGAATGCCTCCAAAGATCACGCACAATCATGATAGTAGTTGAGTGTATAGGACTGCCAAAGATGCTGACAGATCAGGGGGATGCTCATTACCCTTCATGAAGCGAGAAAGTTACAAACATGTTAAAGTTTTCAGTGTACGTGCATCAAGTTGTTTTCATTTGTTGGTTAATTTCATTGGTTTTTAAATGATTTAAACTAAGTGACAAAGGGAAATAAAGGAGGTAAGAATTTATATATTTTCCATATGCAAGGAGAGAATATCCAAACAGTAAATATAGAGACGACACAAAATGCTGAAGTAACTCAGTGGGTCAGGCAGCATATCAAGAGAACATGGAAAGTTGGTTTTGGGTCAGAACTCTTCTTCAGACTTCAGAGGTCAGACAATAAACTAAACTCAGATATCTAGGAAGAAACTGCAGATGCTGATTTACCAAAGGTAGACACAAAAAGCTGGAGTAACTCAGCGGGCCAGACAGCATCTCGGGGGAAAAGGAATAGGTGACATTTTGGGTCGAGACTTTTCTTCAGATTGAGAGTCAGGGGAAAGGGAAACACGACACATAGATGGTGATGGGGAGAGATATAGAACAAATGAATGAAAGATATGCTAAATGTCAAATGTCAGACTTCAGAGTCTGAAGAAGTGTCCCAATCCAAAACGTCGTCTATCCGTCATTCTCCAGAGATGCTGCCTGATTAGTTGAGTTATTCCAGCACTTTGTGACATTTTTTTAAACCAGCATCTGCAGTTCATTGTGTCAACATAAAGGTGGTTTTGATTTCAAAACCATTGGACATTCCAGAGGGAGTGTGAGTCCTGAGTGACATTTTGGAAGTTCAGAAAGAAGTAGAAATGGGATATATTTCATTAGAAAGCACTTCAGTATTAATTAATACCATGCTAATTCAATATACTAAATCTCTGATGCATATCACTGATAGTAAAGATCACATGTTTGAGGAACGTGGGTGCATACATTTTAGGAGAGTCAAGAGTCAATAGTTTTCTATTGTCATAGAGTATGTGCATGTATAGTTCTCTGTAAACAATATAATAAATGGAAAAAAGTTCAGTGTCTCTGTCTGTCTGTCTGTCTATTTATCTATCTATCTATCTCTATAAAATGAAAAGTTCAGTGTGTGTATATATATGTGTATATATATATATATATATATAAATTTATTTGTATACTGAACTTTTTGGGTTTTATACATACATACATACATACACACATACATATACACACACACACACACACACACACACACACACATACACACACATAAAACAAACAAACATTAATAGTGCAAAAATTCATAAGTCCGTGATGGAATTCGAGACTACAAACTTAGAAGCAGCAATGTATCACTGTTAGTTTTTGGCCTGGCCTTGCTCTCATCCTTAATATTAGAGGGCTGAATATGATCACATTTGTCATAGCCTCATTACACATATTACTTTTGGGATGGTCACTGAGGCGAGTGTTTGTGCCCCCGCATGTTCCCTTATACACGTGCCTGCCCCAGTTTCAATCCCCACTGCAAAGGCAAAAGCATATAAAATTGATGTGATTGATTGAAACAGGCCATTCTACCCACCAAATCCATGCTGACTATCGATCACTTGTTCACATTTATCCCATTTTCTCATCCGATCTTTACATCTAGGGGCAATTTACAGAGATTAATTAACCTACACACCAGCAGGCCTTTGGGATATTGGAGGAAACCGGAGAAAATTGAGGAAATCCACGCGGTCACAGGTATAAACTCCACACAGACAGCACCCAATGGCAAGATCGAACCTGGGTCTCTGGCATTGTGAGATAACAGCTCTACCGTTGTGCCACTGTGCTGCCCTTAAGTAATGAGGGAACATAGCAAAATCATCCACAGAGGGATCTTGACATTTTATTTTGCTATTCTGTGCTAGTAAATGTTATATTGATTGAACTACATGAATCAGATCCTCACAATAGCTATTTATGTTCACTCATGTAATAGATTATTGATTTATGCCCATCCCTATCATTCCACTTTTTTACCTGGTCTCTTTTGAAAGGACTGTGCAAATGGAAGTAAATCCTTTGAAAATATCTGGTTCGGATGTCATGAGCATTAAGTAGTTTGCAGAAAATGTAACTTCAAATCTTCAATTTACGGCGTTCCCAGCCCGAGGGAGGAGCGGCGCCCGGTCGGGGCGGCCCAGCCCGAGGGAGAAGCGGCGCCCGGTCGGGGCGGCCCAGCCCGAGGGAGAAGCGGCGCCCGGTCGGGGCGGCCCAGCCCGAGGGAGGAGCGGTGCCCGGTCGGGGCGGCCCAGCCCGAGGGAGGAGCGGCGCCCAGTCGGGGCGGCCCAGCCCGAGGGAGGAGCGGCGCCCAGTCGGGGCGGCCCAGCCCGAGGGAGGAGTGGCGCCCAGTCGGGGCGGCCCAGCCCGAGGGAGGAGCGGCGCCCAGTCGGGGCGGCCCAGCCCGAGGGAGGAGCGGTGCCCGGTCGGGGCGGCCCAGCCCGAGGCTGAGACGGTAACAGCACTCACGTGAGGGCGATCCGGCGCGGGGCTGGAAGGATGCTCCGGTGGCTTGCACGGTGTTCTGGCGGCGGTGGCCTGAGTCCGGGGTTCGGCCGCGGGCCAGCGGCTGCGTCAGCAGGACTGGTGGGCGGCAGCTTCGACCACCCCGGGCCGCGGTGTTTGAGCCGCGGGACAGTTGTAACATCGCCCGGGGGGTATCGCCTCAGCGCAGAAGGAGAAGAGGAGGGAAGAGACTGGAGATCTAAGACTTTTGCCTCCATCACAGTGAGGAGATGTTGGGTGGACTCACTGTGGTGGATGTTAATATGTGTTTATTGTTGTTTTTTATTGTATTGTATTGTATGTATGACTGCTTCAATTTCGTTCAGACTTCGGTCTGAATGACAATAAAGGCTATCTAATCTAATCTAATCCAATCTAATCTAATCATTATTTTGAAAACGATTAGCTTCAAGTTGGCAATTAGGATAAAATGAGTCAAATTTTTGATTTCTCCAGAGATTTCCCAGAGTCACAGAAAATGTATATTTCCCAGGTCGGGGCTATGCCCCTTGACAAACAAAGTCCATGGGAAAGAGATGCAGAGTGCTGGAGTAACTCAACGGGTCAGGCAGCATCTCTGGAGAAAAAGGATGGGTGACGTTTCGGGTCGGAACCTTTCTTCAGACTGAAAGTAGAGGGGAAGGAACTGGAGGTAGGAAAAGTCCTGAACAAATCCATGGGACAAACAAGTCCATGAGATTGTCAGAGGTCCATCATTCTCATCATTAGCAAATGGAGCTCATCCATTGCTGAACAGCTCAGATGTTGGAGTGGACAATAAAACTCAGTAATGTGAGGTGGCAAATGCGAGAGGTGATGAGATTGACTGGTTTAGACACTCAACACTTGCAACATCACCACCGGGTAAGAGTGCACAGGAAACGCCGCCAAGCGTTTAGGTCCTCCTGCACGTGTGATGTCTGGTAGTCTATTACCTCCTAGTCCCTGCACAATGAACGTACTTCCTGTTTTATCAATGCAAGGTTCTCACTGGTAGCTAAGTGGAAGTGTTCTCATTGTGAAAATGAAAGATTGTTTGAGATAATACTATGAATTCATGTCATGTCAAATGTCAAGAATATATATATATGAATATAAATATATGTGTATATACTGTGTTGGAATGTCGCCACAGGTTTTGGTATACAAGTCCTTGGCATGGGTCTCAAACCCACAACCTGTTACTTCAGAGTTAAGTGCACAAAATTTATTCTAACCTTTCCTCCTGTGATGAACATATTAAAGCTGAATAGGGCATAAATCATCCACTTTATAATTGATAGTGCTTTCAGCCCAATTGCCAGAATTTCTGTCTTGTGAATCCAGCCCTACCCTCTCCACTTGAACAATGCAGAAATATACAAAACTATGAAAATTCTGTGTAAAAACATCAAGACACTGTAAACTATAGCATTTTGATTTTATCAGAAGTAAATGATGTAAATAATTGTTTGCAAAGGTTTATTTATTTCCACAACATGCATTAGTTAAAGCAGCCATTGTTTATTTAATACCCTTGCCCTAGTGCTGAACCCACAACTTTCTCCAGTTTCTCTCTCTTGTCTCCTCCTTCCATGCACTGAGCTCATGTTGTTCTTGTTCCACATCAGGGGCTAAACTGGAGATCATGATTCAAGATACACGATTAACAACAAACAGAATTGCCATTAAGATAGTATCGTTAATATGGCAAAAACACCTCAAGGTGGCCAACATAAGGCAGGGAATAAACAGGGTCAGAGAGAGATTTTAAGAAATATACTACAGAAAATGGGTTTATAAAGATGGAGAGGTATATGGAAAGAATCCTGAAGCCAAGTATTGGCTAATTTAAAGGTGGCTGCTATTGGGGATTTCAAGTCTCCATGATTTCGAGTATCCTGTTCCAATCGTGTTATACTCAATTCTAGTTTCCTTTAGTCACTGTCTCTCTCTCTCTCTCTCTCTCTCTCTCTCTCTCTATCCCTTCTCGATTAGCAAGGTAATATTTAATAGCTTCTAAAGCACACTTCCAAAGTACTGAGAAATCAAAATTAATACATCCCCTATCACTTTACCCACATTGATTAATATCTTGAAATCGTCCATTGGATCTAAAGAAATTAACTTTTGTGTCATGAATTTCTCCAGTAATATTTCTTTCCTGATATTAATCACTTTAAATTTCCCATTCATTTTGCTAATTTGACTTCTTAAATCCAGAGCGAAAATACAATCAGGCAAGATTGGTATTTATTCGACCTGAGAGGTCTGCTGTTATCATTCCAGTAAACATTTATTTAGAATGGAAACAGAGTTTTTATTTGCCCAAGATTCTCACTCTCGCATAAGCTGGTGCATTTCAGGTCACAGGAAGCAAAGTTTGACTGACGAAGTCAACATTCTCTGAAAGCTGCTTTCCGCCAAAAAAAATGAGTATTAGCCTAACCTTGGAAAATCTGATGGCACAAAGCCGACTGAGAAAGCATGCCAGAATTCTGCAAAAATATTAAAAACCCACCTACACCAGGTAACGAGAAGACTGTGTCTTAAGCATTTCCAACAACCCATACATCTTACATATGCTTTCTAGACTTTTTGGACCAATCCTCGTATCAAGCATGAGAATGACTTGATATAAAAACAGGAAATCACAGAAGAATATATCCAACCATTCAAATCAAAGATAATTGATTTTCATAGCTGGATGTTTAGGCTATTAATTATTTATAAAGATAACATTCAAATTGTTGACTGTTAACTGCTTCTGTTCTTCACCCCCAATTGCAGTGGATATAAT
Organism: Amblyraja radiata; assembly: GCF_010909765.2. NCBI lineage: Eukaryota > Metazoa > Chordata > Chondrichthyes > Rajiformes > Rajidae > Amblyraja > Amblyraja radiata. The sequence continues at coordinate 27,912,896 of NC_045975.1, read as the reverse complement.
CCTTGTCTGAAATCAAAGTGCATGGTGCTGATGTTATCATTTCAATATACATTGCATGACCAAATAGACTTGACCTGGGGGATTCCTGGTCAGAAATCAACATTTAACCAATAATTGGCTGCATCACTATAGACCCAATGGGGAATCTAGCTCGGCTTACAGCTCAGCGTAAAGGCAGTCCCCAGGTTATGACAGGGTTCCATTCCTGAGAACAGTTCGTAAGTTGGAATTGAGTGAAAACAGTGTGGTGAAAAGATAATTGACAATTGACAATAGGTGCAGGAGTAGGCCATTCGGCCCTTTGAGCCAGCACCGCCATTCAATGTGATCATGGCTGATTATTCCCAATCAGTACCTTGTTCGTGCCTTCTCCACATATCCCTTGACTCGGCTATCTAGCTCTCTCTTGAAAGTATCCAGAGAACCGGCCTCCACCGCCCTTTGAGGCAGAGAATTCGACAGACTCACAACTCTCTGTGTGAAAAAGTGTTTCCTCGTCTCCGTTCTAAATGGCTTAACCCTTAGTCTTAATCTGTGGCCCCTGGTTCTGAACTCCCCCAACATCAGGATAATGTTTCCTGCCTCTAGCATGTCCAAACCCTTAATCATCTTATATGTTTCAATAAGATACCCTCTCATCCTTCTAAATTCCAGAGTATACAAGCCCAGCCGCTCCATTCTCTCAGCATATGACAGTCCCGCCATCCCGAGAATTAACCTTGTAAACTTACGCTTCTCAAGTTCATTCAAGTTCGCATTTATTGCCACAACCATTTAAGGTACAGTGAAATTTAAGTGTGTGTGTGTGTGTGTGTGCATGCATGTGTGTGCTTGTATGTGCGTGAGTGTGTGCATGTGTATGTATGTGTATGTATGTATGATATGTGTGCATGTGCATGGAAAATGGTGTCCAGCAAGGACAATTCATAGCTCCCACCAGGTATGCCATCCACGCTGCAGCCACCCTCCATCTGACCGACCAAAGCCTGCAACCAAGCATCCAGATTACCTACAGGCTCTTCAACATGAACATATTCAAGGCCAAGAGTAAGGACCTCTTCCATCATGGAGCTTCAATGTGAAAATGCAATCATGTCCATTTCTTGGTAGCCATGTCTCCATCAAAGCAGATCTTGACAATGAACTACATCATCGATTCTGTTGTGCAAGTGAGTCTGTCTGCATGGAGTTTGCACATTCTTTCTATGACCAGGTGGATTTCCTCCATGTGCTCTGGTTACCTCCATCCCAAAGACATGCAGGTCAATTGGCTACTGTAACTTGCCCCAAGAGTGTAGGGTGTGGATGAGAAAGTGGGATAACATAGAACTAGTGTGAAAAGATGATCGCTGGTCGGCGTGGACTCAGTCGGCTGAAAAACCTATTTCCGTGCTGTATTTCTAAATAAACTAAACTGAACTAGATGTATATGTGGATTTAGACTTTAGACTGCAGAGATACAGTGCAGAAACAGGCCCTTCATCCCACCGACACACTAGGGACAATTTATTTTACAAATTACCGAAGCCGATTAACCTACAAACCTGTATGTCTTTGCACTGTGGGAGGAAACCGGAGCACCAGGAGAAAACGCATGCGGGTCATGGGGAAAACATACAAGCTGCGTACTGACAGCACCTGTAGTCAGAATCAAGTCTCTGTGCTGTAAGATGGTAACTGTACCTCTGCGCCACTGTGCCACCCCAATTGTTTGTGCCAACATTGTGGATTTTGATAAGCACATCTTAAGGGTATTAAAATTGATCTATACCAGAAAGGAAATCTCATTCTGACAGTGAATTAATGTGAAGCAGTGATAATATCAAGAAATCAATATTGGCTGTGATTGCCCCATACAGCTGATTGAACTTTAAGCATTCATTACCAAGGCTTGTACATGCACACCGACCACCAGATAAAGTAGTGGAAGGCAACAGATGCCCTCAGAAAATGTACATAAGCAGATGGTGAGTTGATTATCCTCTCAGTTTTGGATACGCTCACTACACATTTTGAAATGTTGTGCAATGCCCACTTAGGAAACCTGAACGGAAACCTCTGGAGACTTTGCGCCCCCACACAAGGTTTCCGTGCGGTTCCCGGAGGTTTTTGTCAGTCTCCCTACCTGCTTCCACTACCTGCAACCTCCGGCAACCACCTGCAACCTCTGGGAACCGCACGGAAAACTTGGGTGGGGCGCAAAGTCTCCAGAGGTTTCCGTTCAGGTTTCCTAAGTGGGACAGGGGCATTAACAGTGACATGGTGGTGCAGCAGTAGAGTTGCTGCCTTACAGCGCCAGAGACCTGGGTTCGATCGTGACTTCGGGTGCTGTCTGTACAGAGTTTGTATGTTCTCCCCGCGACCACGTGGGTTTTTTCCAGGGTGCTCCAGTTTATTCCCACACTTTGTAAATGTACAGGTTTGTAGGATAATTGGCATCAATTAAAAAAAAAAGAAAATCGTCCCTAGTGTATAAGATAGAGTTAGTGTACGGGGATCGCTGGTCGGCGCGGACTCAGTGGGCCGAAGAGCTGTTTCTGCGTTGTACCTCTAAACTCTAAACTAAACTAACCAATTCACTCAACAGCCTAAATCCAAAATGGTTCAGAAAGAGGGGGTCCTGGAGTAGAAATATTGAGCCTCCCAAACATAGGAGTTATAAGATTCCGCAGTGGCAAGAAACATTCAGAGTGCAAGTGGAGGTGATGTGGAATGACAAAATAGAAAGACAAGTGCCTTTGTTTTGTTATGGTTAAATATATCAAATAAGAGCAGGTTATTTCACAATCTCTGCACAGACTTGTTTTGACTTGAATGAGTTTAACAATCCTCAGACCATTATTTTCCTTTCTTGCTATGGGTGAGTGTAACTGCAGCACATTCCATCACTTGAAGAGCCAGTGCACTGAATCCTGTGCTCAGCTATGTATCAGGTTATCCTATTTAATAAGTGGGCAGAGCCCATCCCTCCAGGCTGCGTCGCTCAGTCTCTGTGATTTTTTTTGTAAATATAGTCAAGTCAGGTATGGAAGGGAAGTATTTTTTTCAACACCAGCAAGCTGTGGCTTGCCTAGGCAGCGTTTCATGCAAGGATTAAGGGAGGAAAAGTACAAAGACAGCAATCTTTAACACAAAAATGTAGGATATTTTCATGAGACGTTGAAGATACTCATACACTTAGAGTCTGGGTTACAAGGTGAGGTGATATTTCACTGTTGTACCAGCAAGGATTTTTGCTCTTTGACCTTTCTGATGCAAACTAAAAAGTAGTTCTTTAAGTATTGGATTTCATACTTCACTCTGCATAATTCTTGAACACCTTAGCAAGCAAATTCTCTTTCGATAGGAAGGGAAGTTTCCTAGGTTAAGAAAATTCCTGTAGTAACTTTCTTATCCAAAGTCTTCATTTGGGAAAAATTAGTGCTGGAGTAACTAAGCAGATCCGGCACCATCACAGGAGAACATGGATAGGCGACTCAAAAATGGACATGAAGTGCTGGAGCAACTCAGCAGTAGGTCAGGCAACATTTCTGGAGAAAAAGGTTGGGTGTTGGCTCAAAGGGCCAAATGGCTTACTCCTGCACCTATTGTCTATTGTCTATTGACGTTTCGGGGTGGGACCCATCTTCAGCCAGAAATGCTGCCTGATGTGCTCAAAGCTAAATACAATGACTATATTGGAACAATCTATGGAGCGAAGGGAATAGGAGACCTTCTTCAGCAGTCTGAAGAAGGGTCTCGACCCTATTTCCTTTGCTCCATAGATGCTGCCTCACCCGTTGAGTTTGCATAATCACAATGAAACATTCTTAACGAGCATAATAAAAACATAAACTGCTGGTAACGTTTTGCAGGTTTCATCAGAACCTATCAAAGGCTACTGATCTGAAATGTTAACTGTGCTTCTCTCTCCACAGATGCTGATGAGCTGCTGAGTATTTCCAGTATATGATCATAATAGGTGACAATTGTTTCTTTATAAGAACATTGTAGTGGTGTGTAGCTAATTTATATTCAACCTTGATTTAATTAACATGCATCAAGCATCAACAAGATGTGATGCTTAATCCCAAAGGTTACTCATTCATATACTTGCCAGTGTTCATATTTATGACAGGAAAAGGGATCGATTACCAGTGTATACCACCATAAGTGAATCATCAAAGACAGATCTTATCTTTCCATTTGAGATAAGCCAGTCTCTATCTTCAACTGGAGAGAGTCATTCGCCTTTTCGTGTGTTTTCTAATTCCTTCCTGCTGTTTGATCTAATATTTAATTGATATTGAAGTTTTTTAACTCTTAATATTGTTTTTGTAATTATATGACGATCTGCTCAAGACTTCTCCAATATCTGTAGAGTGAGGGAAATATGTGAGCCGGTCTTGTGGCCTATCAGCACAAAATTTAGTGTGCCGGTAAGTTCATTTGGATTTGTTTGAGACACCAATTCCCAGGAATTAATTGCCACAGAAGGCTGTAGAGGCCAAGTCAATTTATATTTTTAAGGCGGAGATGGACAGATTCTTGATTAGTACGAGTGTCAGGGATTATGGGGTGAAGGCAGGATTGAGAGGGAAAGATAGATCAGCCATGATAGAATGGGGGAGTAGACCTGATGGGCAGAATGGCCTAATTCTGCTCCTTTAACATGACATTTTCCTTCATTCACTGGTCACTCTGGGAAAGATACTGAATATAGTGGCTTTGTGAAGCTTTGCAGATAATGAGGAGGGAAGATATGGAAGAACAGATTCTGAACCAGAGTGTTTAGTGGCTCCTAGCCTTTGCCACTCGTTATGGATCTTTACCAAGTCCTGAAAATGTAAGGTTTATTTAGGAATGTCAACCATTTGCTTATGCTATGACAGGTGTTCAGAAACCTATACTGGAAATGTGTGAAGATGTCAAGGCACCAGGAAACACAAAACCGAATTATCTCCTACCAACAAGCTTCCATTCGATGAAAAATGACCATTAAGGATTCATAGTAGAAGATCCAGGTAGCAAATTAATCGATTCACTCCCTCTTTAGGAGATCCAGTATTTTATGTCACATCCAATTTCCTAGCTAGTAAGTAATTTGAATAAACTTCTCCAGCAGAACATTGATTAGTGCAGACTTTGAATAACTATTTGTTGGATATTCTAAAAGAAAGCAGCTTGCCATACCTAATGGTACTTTAAATAATCCATGCAGTATAGGAAATCCCACCTGTAAGAAGTTTCAGGAATTTAGCCTGATATCAATGTCCATGGCGGGATTGTGATGACTTGGAAATTACGCGGTCTTAGCGTTTCCTTGCATTTGTTGCTCATGTACTTCCAAGGGTGTCAGGTTTTGCACCTGTGAATCTTACTTGTAGTGACTTTAACCTAACACAGCCACTGAGAAAGATACAATGAAAGTGCCACGTCTCTTCAGACTATTCTCCAGTGAAGTCAATATAGAGTAAGACGCGCAGCGGTAGAGTTTGTGACTTATGGTCCTATCCCACTTAGGCGATTTTTCAGTGGACTGTCAGCGACTGTCAAGTTGCCGGAAGTCGCCTGAAAAAACGGCCACTGGAACAGCGACTGTCAGAGTGGAGCACACACACACACACACACACACACACACACACACACACACACACACACACACACACACACACACACACACACACACACACACACACACACACACACACACACACACACAAACACATCGCTTCCTTCACCAGCCCGTATGAATTTTTTAGACAGCGCTCTCCCCGCTTGCCCTGTCTAAAACATTCACTCGGTGCAAAGCCAAGGTGATACAGATACACACCGCGATGAACAGGGAGGTTGGCGCTGTAATTAAGACGGCTAAAGCACAGTGTACGGTAAGTCCTTTAAAAGAGGGGGGCGATAGGGGGGATAGAGGGGGTTGAAAACTTTTAAGAAACATGGCTGTGAAGCTCGGCGGACATTTAACGTATCCTTGCTTCTGAAAACTACTGCTTACCTTTTTTTTCCACATTGAGCCAATGAAATTCACCGGTCAGCACCGGCTACAACATACGAGAACCTCCGAGAACCTTCAACCACCTGGCAACCCACTAGGACCTCCTGGTGACCCACCTACGGCTCTAGAATTCTCGCTATTCTCCATGGCACCTTCATTCTAGTCACCACTAATTTTTCAACATGTTGAAAAATTTGCAGTGACCATAATGAGGCCGCAACTATTTCCCAAAATGCGGGAACTCCTCGCGACCAAGAAGGCGACTCCCCGGCAACTATCCGTAAACATGTGGCGACTGCATAGTCTCCTGCAGTCACCTAAAACGTCGCCAAGTGGGACAAGCCCATTAGGCGACTGCAGGAGACTGGACAGTGGCCACATGGTTGCCACATGTGTGCGGGTGGTTGCCAGGGAGTCGCCTTCATGGTCGTGAGGAGTTCCCGCATTCCGGGAACTAGTCGCGATCTCATTATGGTCGCCGCGAATTTTTGAACATGTTGAAAAATTAGCTGCGACTAGTGAAGCCGCCATGGAGAGTAGCGAGAATTCCCGTGCCGTAGGTGGGTCACAAGGAGGTCCTAATGGGTTCCCAGGAGGTCAAAGGTGCTAGTAGATTCTTGTAGGCTGTAGCCGGTTCTGACTGGTGAATTTCATTGGCTCATTGGGGAAAAGAAACGTAAACAGTAGTTTTCAGAACCAAAGATAACCGACCGGTAATGTTAATGTCCGCCGAACTTCACAGCCATGTATCTCTGTCTTCTTAAAAGTTGCCTGGCTTCCTTAAAATTATCTCCACTCCTTCTCCACTCCTCCCCCTTTCTCTACCCCCCCCCCCTCCTTTTAAAGGACTTACCATACACTGTGCTAGCCATCTTAATTACAGCGCCAACCTTCCTGTTCATCGCGGTGTGTGTCTGTATCACATTGGCTTTGCACCATGTGAATTTCAGACAGCGCTCCCCCCGCTTGCCCTGTCCCCTGCCTTTGCGATGTGTTTGTGTGTGTGTTCCACTCTGACAGTCGCCGTTCCAGTTGCCGGTTTTTCAGGCGATTGCCGGCAACATGACAGTCGCCGGCAGACGCCGGAAAAATCGCCTAAGTGGGACACGTCCATTACAGAGCCATAGACCCGGATTCGATCCTGACTATGTTTGCTGTCAAAACAGAGTTTGTACATTCTCGCTATGACTGTATGAGTTTTCACCGCGTGCTCCGGCTTCCTCCCACATCCAAAAACGTGCTGGTTGGTAGGTTAAAATTGGCTCCTGTAGGTTGCCCCTATTGTGTAGTATGAGAAACTGGGATAACGTGGGCTGAATGGACTGTTTTCATGCTGTATGTCTAAAGTCTACATATTAAAGAGAGGAAGTAAAACTGGATTACTCCCCTTCCCGAGAAATATCCCTGCATATGGGTTAAAATTCCTTTGTCTGCAGACTGCTTTTCACTTTTACCATTTGAATTTGGAGATCATACTGCAAATGTCAGTCCCTTGAGTTTCTTAATGACTGAATCCCTCTTCCACATTTCACCATGTCTCTGTCACCACCTAAAGTTGGTAGCAACATACTCGATTGATTCATTGATTCATTGAAAGATGCCGCGTGGTTCTATGTTTTCCCATTTTTCCATCCACTCCCTACACACTAGAGACAATTTACAGAGGCCAATTAACCTACAAACCCACACATCTTTGGGATGTGGGAGGAAACTGAAACACTAAGAAGAAACCCATATGGTCACAGGGAGAACATGCAAACTCCACACAGACAGAACCCAAGGTCAGGATCGAACCTGGGTCTCTGCTGCTGTGAGGCATCAACTCTACCACTGTGTCCTTGTGAGCCAACTTAGTTACATAACTAAACACTTACAGATTTTATCACAATCTCTTCTTCCGAAAACACCACATGTAATGTACAATTGTCAGTTATCTAACCTCCAATTAGTAGTGCATTGCAGGAGATGAACAAAAAAGTTTTAGAGCGAAGCGGCTGTGAGATGACATGCCTGGCAACAAGGAAGACGGCAGAGGAATGCATTGGAATAATCAAAGCTTGGGGGAGCAACAGTATGGATGAGGGTTCAACAGAAAATGGGCTGAGATAGGGGCAGAATCAACCAATGTTGTCTTGAAATAATGCAGATGTCAATATCAAGTTCAAAGTACATCTCACGGTGAAGCGTAGCACCAAGACTATGTAATAAAATGGTTCAATGGTGCTTTTATTGACCCTTCGTCAGGCAGCATCTGTGGAAAAAGATACAGAATTAACATTTCAATCGAAGGTTCTTCTTCATAACTCTGACTGTGATTCAGTGTCAGACAGATGTTGAGATGAAGGATGTAGTTAGTAACAAAGGGGAAGAGTTTGTGATGGGAATCAAAGGCAATGTCTTTGCCCTTCCAAAAACGTTGCCGGAGGAAATCTCTCTTCATCCAGTGCTGCTTTTCCAGAAATCCATCCATACATTGGGGCCAGTCAAAGGTTGGGTGGACAGTGGTGTGATGGAGATGGGCAACATTGGCATGCGTTGGAACCTGGAGTATTGGTTTAGGGAGAGAATGTGTTCAAGGGCGATGTGTGAATGAGAAATAAGAAAGGTGCAAGAGGTTCAGAGAAACATTCTCATCCAAAGTGCTTTGTACATTTTGATAGTTCATCAGTTAATAAAACATAGGAGTCAAGGAAAGAGCATTCACGTCGCGGCCTTGTTTCCACCAATCTTTCCACCACCGCGCACAAGAAGCGCAAGATGCCTTTGTATGCAGATACCGAGAAGTGTGTTTAACTCTGGCTGAACAATTTCTAATCTCGTGATGTGGACTCAATAAGAAGAATAAAACATAAACTTCAAGCACCTGGTTTGTTTTTCACATTTTTAAACTCTGTTGCAGGTACTGCCACCACTAGATGGCATTTACATATCTAACTTTAAATTATATTTCCAGCTAGCTATATAAATATATTAAATTAATAAAACACTTGCATACGGCATTTACTTCCTGCAAGTAATGTATTTACTTTTTCTACACAGCTCTGGCATTTTCCAGCTATCATACTATTTCCATCGCACCTGTCTGTAACACCTGTCAGCAACACCTGTCTGTAATTTAATGCTCACCTATCCTCACTAGCCACTGATTTTCTCCCTGATCCATCAGCGCAGCTGGTGGCACTTTGATGCTCTGTATCACCTGCCGGAGCCGTCGAAAAGTAAATCTTTTAGTGCAATGGATCACACCTCCAGCTCCTCAGAATCCAATCTTGCTCTCCACACACAACGCTACGACTCGCCCTCTCCTCCACACACACACACACACACACACACACACACACACACACACACACACACACAAAAATGCACACTTACACAAACACGCACTCTCGTATGCACCCGCATATACATACCCCCCACACACACACACACACACACACACACATATACAGATACACACACAAATGCACACTCACACAAACACACTCGTATGCACACACATTCCCACACACACACACATATACAGATACACACACAAATGCATGCTCACACACACTCTCGTATGCACACACATTCCCACACACACACACATACAAATACATATTCCCACAAACACACACTCTAGTATGCACACATACATTCCCACAAAAACACACATACACATATATTCCCTCACACACATACAAATACACACTCACACAAACACACATTCTTGTATGCACGCTCACACAAACCCACACTCTTGTATGCACACACATATTCATGCACAAACATACTCATATACACAGTCCCACACACACATACAAATACATGCTCACACAAAAACACACTCTTGTATGCACATGTACATTGCCACACAAACACACACACATTCCCTCACACACATACATGTACACACTCACACAAACACACAATCTTGTATGCACACCCACATTTCCACACAAACACAATCACACACAAACACATCCCACATTCACAAACACACATATCTCACATACACATACACACATTTGGCACCCACTCATTCACATACCCGACACACACAAATGCACACATGCACACCCACACATACACACACACCCGTATAGAAATCACAAAGTAACTCAGCGGGTCAGGCAGCTTCATTGGAGAACATGGATATGTGACGTTTTGGGTTGGGATCCTTCTTCAGACCTTCTTCCTACCCTTCTTGAGTCTGAAGAAGGGTACCGACCCAAAATGTCACCTATCCATGTTCTCCAGAAATGCTGGCTTACCAATTGAATTACTCTAGCTCTTTGTGTCTTTTTTTCCCATCAAATTCATTGCTGCTTGAGGAATCCACAGGACATAAAATAGCTGCAGCATGACTACTTTAATTCCATTTGAAGTGCGTTTGAGCCTTGAAGCCTGGTCATAAATCTACATATTTTCACATTTGAAAAAGATAGCCTGTTAAAGATTTATCTGAAATGGAGATAGAAAATGGGCAATAGACTAATCGGTAATTGAAAGGGAAGAACACGCAAACATCTTAGGTGAGAACTCCATCAGCTATGAATGGTTTCTGGGTGATTATCTGCTCTGATGTTACTAAATTACGCTCCTATTAAAACATTTAATGAGCATGGTGTTATTACAGTATAATATGTTCCCCATGGAACAATTAGATATGGCTCAGAAAGTTAGTTTTCTTCCATTAGCAAGGAACTATTTGCTTAATGCTTATCCCATGATTTTTAAAAATAAGTAATTACTCTTGTCAGATAATGGTACAAGATCGGTATCCGAGCTGTTGCTGAGAATTGCAAAGAAAATCAGGGTTGTATTTTCAAGTACTTTCTGCTTTGTCGAAAAGAGATCTTATTTGACCTTGGCAGAAATAAAGGCCTAAGGGCCTCCAGAGCCTAAGGGTTAAATCCTAGCTGCATGCCCAAACACTTAAGGGAATTAATATCAAACCCTGCACACTCAGATACTCCATGCATAAACTTCATCATTACTTTTATATTTTTAAGATATATTTTGTGGTAGATAGCCTTTATTGGCACATGTTTATTTATTTCAAGTTATTTTGATTAATTTCACAATTTAGCATTTTGCATTTTAGCATTCCAACCATGAGAAGCCCTTCAACGATGTAACAATTCCTCAGGAATAAATAAACACATCAGATTATTAAATGGGGCTTGAATATACAGCTCTCTGTTTTAAAGCAAGAGGTGACTGAGCCAGCGAGCTAAAAGCGAGTTCTGGCACTCAGTTCTTACTAGACTCAGAGGGCAATATTCAATTTAAGACTGATTTAGGCATATTTTTGCAACAGCTTATTGGCTGTGTTTGGAGATACAAGGAACTGCAGCTGGTTTACAAAAGAAAGACACAAAGTGCCAGAGTAACTCAACAGGTCAGGCAGCATGTTTTCAAGAGAGAGTTCGATTTAGCTCTTTGGGCAAAGGTATCAAGGGATATGGGGGGAAAGCCAGAACGGGGTACTGATTTTGGATGCTCAGCCATGATCTTATTGAATGGCGGTGCTGGCTCGAAGGGCCGAATGGCCGACTTGCACCTCTTTTCTATGTTTCTATCCCTGGAAAACATGAACTTGAGATGTTTCTGGTCAGGACCCAGTTTGAAGAAGTGTCCTGATCCAAAACATCACCTATTCAGGTTCTCCAGTGATGCTGCCTAATCTGCTGAGTTACTCCAGCATTTTGTGTCTTTTCTTAATGAGTTTATTTGATGAATTGTAGAACTATACAGGGTGGTAACAAGTTGAATCTATGTCTCAATAGACCTTATCCCAATCAGTAATCTTGAATAACTTGGGAACTCCTGCTGCTGATCATTGCTTAGTTGTCCCTGCCCGATGGACATGAGGAGATAAGAAATTCAGGATGTTCTGACTAGGCCCTCCTGGTGAAATAGATTTCCATACTGTCAAGCCTGACAATAAGTTCTGCACCAATCATTTGGGAGAGGGACATATGGGCACTGCAATGCCTTTGGGGATGGGAGCGGTACGAGCAATTAAACTATTGCCACATAAACAGTTCAGTCGAAAGCAAAGTTGTAAAATAGCTATTATAAGGCATCATATTACTCTTAGTTACGTTTTTCAACTTGGCAGCCTTACAAAAGATGATTTTTAAATAAGCCCTCGTTTTCTACTTACTCATTGATGTAGATAGATATCAGTAACTTTCTTCGGACAATAATGATAAACAGCCGTATTGTTCAGTGCCACTGACTGGAGATTGCTAAACGCCACCCTTGCGAGTGGATAACACTGTAATAATGATAAATGGCAATAATGAGTTATGCCTTACCGCATAATGGCCTCTTTAATTTGACTAGTGCCTTTAATAATTTAAGCTGTTGGAAGAATTCATCTTCTACATTTTTCCATTTCATTCAGCATCAATTTGTGACGTATGCAAATTGCTTTCCCAAAGGGAAAAAATTACATTTCACCATGTAGACTAATAATCATACATCACAGGTCCAAATAAATGGGAGCATGTTGATGGCGTGATGATAAAACTAGGTTGCATACGGGACACGTGGATTTTATATATTTGATAGGTGGAAGGGGCAGAGATAGACAGGAAATGAGGGAGAGGGATGGAGAGGGAGGGAGAAAGAGGGAGAGAGAGGGAGAGAGAGAGGCAGAGAGAGAGAGGGAGAGAGAGAGGGAGAGGTACGAGAGAGAGAGAGAGAGAGAGAGAGGAAGGTGGGGTGGAGAGAGTGTAATTGTTAGCTACAACTTTAGGTGTTACTTCATTACAAGGTACTAAGACCTCAAAAATTACTTCACGGATTAGAAAGCTGTTTAACACCCCATGAGGTTCTGAAAGCCACAAATGATTGACTGATTGAAAGACACAGCATGGAAACAGGCCTTTCAGCCTACTAAGTCCACGCTGAACACCCGTCCACACAAGGGATGATTTACAATTTACGGAAGCCAATTAACCTACAAACCTCTGCATCTTTGGAATGTGGGAGGAAACCGGAGCACTCAGAGAAAACCCATGCGGTCACAGGGAGAACGTACAAACTTCGTACAGACAGCACACATAGTTAAGATCGAACCTGGGTCTCTGGCACTGTAAGGCAGCATCTCTACCGTTGTGCCACTGTGTTGCCAAAATTGCAGCAGTCATTTAAAGGAGGGGGGGGGGGGGGGGGGGGGGGGGGGCTGAGCCTTTTATGGCAATTACTTTACTATTTCCAAAATCTCACTGAAATTAATATACATTTTATCGATGGGAATTCAGGATTGCTTCTGCAGAAAGTGAATACAAGAAGCTCTTGGATCTCACATGTGAAAAGCTTTTCTTCCAGTCAGTGAAAAGGCTATACATGATTACGATGTTTCTATAGGTGAATTTAATACTCCAGCAAGCCATGGTTCCAGACAACAAATCCAACAGTTTATTTAATGGAATAAGTAAATGAAGTGCAGTGCAAGTATGTGAAGAGTATTTCATAAAAGGTATATACCTTAACCAATGAATATTTTGTCGTTCAATAAATACCATTTAATATACTTCTAAAAGAATCAGAGCAATTTTACTGCTGGTCTCAAACAGATTGAATTTTCAATTAAAATCACACAGAAATATTTCATGGAATTATTAGCATTTATCCTGAAATAATCTATTTTTTAAGAATAGATTCTTTTTCTTAAATGCATAAAATGGCCATCACTGATTTGCCAATTACATAGGATATTTGGAAATGAATAGGAGACATTGATCTCAACCAAGGACTTAAGAGTACCTGTAATGGCTGTTAATTAACATGTTGTTCATTCAATTAGTAGTAATGCTCTTTGCCAGAATGTCTTCATTCAATTGACATGAGAATATTAAACTCCTTTTGTTCACAGAAATTGAAACTGAACAAGACACTCTTGTGTCTGAAGTTAATTCACTTCAGCTACGAGAGTGAAAGGTGTATTGCTTTGCTTTCCAGACGGACCTAACATTGGCCTTATGTTCACAGCAGAAAATAATATAGAAGCAAATTGTTGAAACAAATGATTCATCCTAAATCACTTTAAAAATGTTACCAAACAACCATTTTAAATCACCATGTAGACCTGGATTCATACTTTTTGATTGGCTGAACCCATAATGTAGCTCTCCAGCTCATAAAGCCCCATAATGTAGCTCTCCAGCTCATAAATTTTGAAAGTCTACTAAACATAAACTTATCCAGAACATTTCCTGCTCAGTCAGACTGCGGTGTTCAGACAAAATTAAAATATTATTTCTTCAATCATGTTCACTATCAACTCATGCTTGGCAACTGTTAGGAGTATTTCCATGCACTCAGACTTAAAGGGTCTCAACCCGATAAGTTGCCTATTCCTTTTCTCCAGAGATGTTGCCCGACCCACTGAGTTACTCCAGCATTTTATGTCTATCTTTGGTGCAAACCAGCATCTGCAGTTCCTTCCTACACATTTCCTCAACAAATTTAGAGTATCTTGTGCTGAGATCAGGAGTCTTTCAGAATTTCTCACCTTCTCCTTCAACATAATTCTGAATCACTGCAATCTCTCCAATATCCCACGTACTTCAATGACTTCCATTTTCCAGGCCACCCATTCCCTCATCATTATTATGGATGTTCAGTCACTCCACACCTCCACCCCCCACCAGAAAGTCCACCATTTCCTCCTCGACCACGGAACCAGCCAATTCCCCTCAACCAACACTCTCCTCCACCTAGCAGATCTGGTCCTTACTCTTAATAACTTCTCCTTCGATTCCTCCCACTTCCTCCAAATCCAAGGCATAGCCATGGTCACTCTTATGGGCCCCAGCTATGCCGACCTCTGTGTAGAGTACATTGAACAATCCCTGTTCCAGGCGTACACTCGCACTATCCCCGAACTCTATCTCTGCTACATTGACGACTGCATCGGGGCTACCTCCTGCACCCATGCAGTACACACTGACTTCATTAACTTCATTACTAATCTCCATCCTGCACTCACATTCACTTGGACCATCTCCGACATCTACCTACTATTTCTTGATCTCACCGTCTCCATCACAGGAGATAGACTATCGACTAACATCTATCATAAACCTACAGACTCCCACAGCTATCCACACTACACTTCCTCGAACTCTGCCTCCTGCAAAGACACCATCCCCGACTCCCAATTCCTCCATCTATGCCGCATCTGTGCCCAAGATGAGGTGTTCCATACCAGGACATCCAAGATGTCCTTATTCTTTAGGGAATGGTGTTCCCCTCTTCCATCATAGATGAGGCCCTCACATTGGTCTCCTCGACATCCCACAGCTCTGCTCTAGCTTCCACCCCCCGAGTCGCAACAGGGACAGAGTTCCCCATATCCTCACCTTTCACCTCATCAGCCATCGCATACAGCACATAATCCCCCGACATGTCCGCCACCTTCAATGGGATCCTACCACTAGCCCCATCTTCCTATTTCCACCCCCTTTCCACCCCAGACCGTTCCATCTGTAACACCCTAGTTAACATCCCTTGCCACCCAAACCACCCCCTCCTCAGGTACTTTCCCCTGTAACCCCAGGAGATGCAACACCTGTCCCTATACCTCCTCCCTCAACTCTGTCCAAGGACTCTGATAGTCTTTTCAGGTGAGGCAGAGGTTCACTTGCACCTCTCCCAACCTCATCTACTGTATCCGTGTTCCAGGTGTTGACACCTATATATCGGCGAGACCAAGCGCAGGCTCGGCGAACCTTATCGCTGGATACGTCTGCTCAGTCCGCCTAAACCTACCTGATCTTCTGGTTGCTAAACACTTTAACTCCCCCTCCCATTCCAACACTGACATTTCTGTCCTGTGCCTCCCCCACTGTCAGTGTGAAGCCCAGCGCAAATTGGAGGAAGAGCACCTCATACTTTGCTTGAGCAACTTACACCCCAGCGATATAAATATTGACTTCTCCAACTTCAAGTAATCCTTGCTTTCCCTCACTCTCCATCCCTCCCCCCGCCTACATGTCCACACACAAACATATCATTGTAATTTGATCTTCTTACCTTTTTGGCCATCTTCCTGTAACACTAGTAGAGGTTGTTAGGGGAGGATTGTGATAGAGAGTTTGCTTTGTTTCAACTGGTTTACTTCCACTTTCCCTTTATTAGCTGAACCAAAGTCAGATAAGATCCTACAAGACTGAACACTGTCATAGATCATGGTATGGTCCTGTGGCATAGAAAAATGTTTCTAAATTGATGCTTCATAATAAGATTGTATCCCATCTACACAACATGCTTCTTCATTGCCTCGTCATTGTATTCACTGACCTCCCAACTTCTCCATTGAAGATGAATGATAGAGAGGTGACTGAAATCTACCACCATGATTGTACAGTGACAATTTGATGACTTTTTTTTCTTGGGTAGTTTTGATTCTTTTCCACAACTTCCCAGTGTTCCCCAAGTTCCCAAGAAGGGGAATATATGTAAACTCTTGAGTTTCCAGTCATTAATGAAGTGACATGTGACCTGCATAGAATAATCTGAAAGGAAACATGGAGACTAGAAGATATGGCTGATTTATCAAGATTCTTCTTAGAGTGTACCCGACCCATGCCCACAATGATACACAAATAATCTGATATGTTATGCAGTGAAATCACACTTATCTGCCTGGACAACATTGTCAATCAAATCATTACAATGAAATAAATGTCAGAGTGATTAACAGCCACCACGTGGATGTCCCATAATAATTCCAAGCAATAGTCTTTAACCGATCTACACTTTATTACTTACAGAAGGTTTTTTGGGAAATATTCTCTGTTGAACTGCTGAAAACATATATTACTATTTTTGGTAATTAATTAAAAGCAAAGGTAATACATTATGATGAAGGCATTGTTAAAAAATATTATTGGTTCCTAACTGCGCTTTTAAAGATGCTGACAACCCTGCATGAACTCAGGCATTGAACCTATGGCATTCCATGAGACAGGTGTCCACAATCTCCCTTTATGAGAGCACTCACAATAAATTTCAAGTTCCAGAAATGTGCACTTGCCAAAATTCAAATTTTATGGCTCTTACAGTTTGCAAACATGTAACTTCAGCTCTCTTCTTCAGTGAACGAACATTTTGCCCCAGAACATTTGACCTACTGAAAAATACATATACCAGTCTAATTACATTTATTGCTAATGATCTAAAGCAGGCTGGAAGAGCAAGAAAATAAAAATATAAAAGGCTTCTGTTAAAGCAGTGGTTGCACAGAAGCAATGCCAGCGTCCATACAAGGAATGATAAGTTGAATCTTGTTTTGATTTTAAGTACACAAACCATATAGACCACAGTAACCACCTGTTACATAAGTAACCTATTATGAAACTAATCAGTTCACTTTCCATATTCAAATAATACATAAAGATAGACACAAAAAGCTGGAGTAACTCAGCGGGGCAGGCAGCATCTCTGGAGAGAAGGAATGGGTGACGTTTTGGGTCGAGAGAAGGGTCTCAACCCAAAACGTCACCCATTTCTTCTCTCCAGTTGAGTTCTTCCAGTTTTTTGTGTCTATCTTCGGTTTGAACCAGCATTTGCAATTCCTTCCGTCACACTCCTTCAAATAATACACTTTGCTTTTTAAGTTAAATGTCTACTGTTGGTTTTTATCCGTTCACATGCAATTAACAGTGAGAGCATTATGTTCGTGATGTCATCAATATCTACTCTGTTTCCGTTTCAGCACCATTTACAACATTTTGACCGTGTGATTAGGATGGGTCAAACAAGCATGGGTGTGGATCATGTAAACAGGCCAACATTGGACAACAATGCAGCTGATTTAGACAGGGTAAGTAGAGGGAAAGTATTCTCATTAGCACATGGTTCAAAGGGCCAGGTGACAGAGACTTAAAACTTTGGGTAAAAGTTACAAGATGGACATGAAGATAAACATTTTGTTGCAGTGGATGGTTATGATCTGGACATGACTTCCTGAAGGGGTGGTAGAATAAAACTCAATTATTTTCAAATAGGAATAGGATAGGTCTGAGAAAAAAAGTAATTTACAGGGTTATGGGGAAAAAAGCAAGGGAGTGAATTTGGATTGGTCCACTAAGAACGAGCACTGTATGTCCTCCGTCTGTGCTATAATCATTCTCTGATTGTCTAATTCTACAATTCTAAAAGTCTTGCCTAGCTGTTTAATACTTCCATTCTCAAACGTTTCCTTTTTTCATCATGCAAATGATCCTGTAAAGAAAAGGTCTCAAACGTTCCATTACAATCACAATCAAAATTACTAATGAGGCCCCACTCAAATTTCAATAATGTGGATTCCACAAGTTGAGGCCTGTGCTACAATGGCAGATAATTCCATCACTCCTGCTGCTGGGGTCTCTGGCCTCAACTACTTCAAGTGTCCATCACTCAATCCTAAATTCAGAAGACCTGTTTCAGTAGTAAAGACCACTAATTAAGCCAGTCATATCCATGGATAGACACACAGTGCTGGAGTAACTCAGCAGGTCAGGCAGCAACTCTGGAGAATATGGATGGGAGATGTTTCGAGATGGACCTTTCTTCAGACTGAAAGTAGAGGGGAAGGGAGGGGAAGGGAGGGGGAGGAGGGTAGGGGCAGAATTGAAGGTAGGAAAGGCCAGAACAAATCGGGGCTGGCAGCAGATGACCTAGGAAGGGTAGAACTCATAATGGCCCATTGTTGGCTGGGGAAGAGATTATAACAAAGGGATATAGGGATGCGAATTAATAGGACTACTCGGGTGGGGGAGAAGGAGACATATTCCTGGACTGGAGTCATGATCCGTCGTTCATCATGGAATTTGTACCAAAGAAGTGGTAGATATAACAGCATGTTTTAAATGTGGTAAATATTTTAGAAGAATAACAAGTATTAATGTAGCATAAGGTGACACACCACAAAACTCTCATCCCCAAATTAAGTATGATTGCACCTTTTTAAATAATAGTAGTTGATAAAAGTTAATGAAATTTTCCCACAGTTTTGTCTGTCATCCATTACTCTGTCACAATTTTATGAAAAAATAACTGCAGAAATGTAAAATAAAAATAGAAAATTCTGGAAAACTCAGTAGGTCAAGCTGCAGCTGTGGGAAGGGAAATAGAGTTGATGTTTTGAATCAATGATCCTTTATAAGTGGGAAGGAGAGAAAAGAAGCTTGTTGAACTGCAGGGAGGCTGGAGAAGGGAGAACCACTGCTGGATAAAACCAGGGACGTCAGAGAAAAAAGCTATAAAAACAAGGTTATCAGGCCAGTGAGTGAATGGGAGTAATTAGAGAGTGATTTGTGTTTATAAATTCAATAGAGGATTGGTAATGTTCATTATGTGATGGCAGCACAGTGGCACAGCGGCAGAGATGCTTCCTAACAGCGCCAGGGAACCGTCACAACAGAACAACGGTGGATGCGATCTCGCTGGCCCTCCAATCCACTCTGGACCACTTGGACAACAAAAACTCATATGTCAGGGTGTTATTCATTGATTACAGCTCGGCATTTAATACAATCATCCCCTCCAAGCTGATTACCAAACTCGCAGAACTGTGCATCCCTCTGCAATTGGATCCTCGACTTCCTCATTCACAGACCACAGACTGTTCGAATTGGTGGAAAGGTGTCAGCCTCGATAAAAATCAGCATGGGAGCACCTCAAGGCTGAGTGCGCAGCCCACTGCTATACTCACTCTATACTCATGACTGCGTAGCCGGTCAGAGTGCGAAAACCATCATCAAGTTCGCTGACGACACCACAGTTGTGTGTTGTATCACTGATGGGGATGAGTCAGAGTATAGAAGAGAGATCGACTGACTGACCAAATGGTGCCAGCACAATAACCTGGCCCTCAATACCAGCAAACCCAAGGAACTGATTGTGGACTTTGGCATGGGTAGGATGGGGACCTGCAGTCCCGTTTATATCAACGGGTCGATGGTGGAAAGGGACAAGAGCTTCAAATTCCTGGGCGTGCACATCTCTGAAGATCTCTCCTGGTCCGAGAACACTGATGCAATTATAAAGAAAGCATATCAGCGCCTCTACTTCCTGAGAAGATTACGGAGAGTTGGTATGTCAAGGAGGACTCTCTCTAACTTCTATAGGTGCACAGTAGAGAGCATGCTGACCGGTTGCATCGTGGCTTGGTTCGGCAACTTGAGCGCACAGGAGCGGAAAAGACTACAAAAGATCAGTCTGAAGAAGGGTTTCAGCCCAAAACATTGACTATTTCCTTCGCTCCATAGATGCTGCTGCACCCGCTGAGTTACTCCAGCACTTTTGTCTACCTATAAAAAGTAGTAAACACTGCCCAGTCCATCATCGGCTCTGACCTCCCTACCATCGAGAGGATCTATCGCAGTCGCTGCCTCAAAAAGGCTGGCAGCATCATCAAGGACCCACACCATCCTGGCCACACACTCAACTCCCCGCTACCTTCAGGTAGAAGGTACAGGAGCCTGAAGACTGCAACGTCCAGGTTAAGGAATAGTTACTTCCCCACAGCCATCAGGCTATTATACTCAACTCAAGCAAAACTCTGAACATTAATAGCCCATTATCTGTTTATTTGTACTTTATCTGTTTATTTATTCATGTGTGTATATATTTATATAATGGTATATGGACACACTGATCCTTCTGTATTCATGCCTACCATATTCTGTTCTGCTGAAGCAAAGCAAGAATGTCATTGTCCTATCTGGGACACATGACAATAAACTCTCTTGAATCTTGAATTAATCATGTGGATTCCAACATAGATAAATAATGGATTGAAAAGTTAACCTATTTGGAAATAACCAAGAGAGACACAAAATACTGGAGTAACTCAACTCAGAGTAGCCCTTACTTCTTTTGAGTCTGCTACTTTTCTCGGTTTATGTTTATTTAATGAGTATATGCAAACTCCATTATTTGAAGGATTGCTTGAGCATGGCATCCAGTCGGAAAAACGCGCGAAAGAACGTCTAATTTTATAGAGCTCATATAGAATTTTATAGACATCCAGATCAGCGGAAAGAACAAACGGAGATGATGGAGGCACAAGGGACTGCAACCGCTGGAATCTTGAGCAAAACACAAAGTACTGGAAGAACTCCGCAGGTCGGGCAGCATTTGTGGACAGACGACTTTTCGGGTCTGGGGAGTCTGAAGAAGGGTCGAAGTCTGAAGAAGGGTCCCGCCCCGAAACGTCGCCTGTCGCCTCCACGAAAAGTCGCCTCCACAGATGCTGTCGGACCCGCTGAATTCCTCCAGCACGTTGTGTTTTTCAAAATAAAGATTATGCTTGTTTTCATAATCCGTAACTTCAGAAGCTACTTAAAACGGGCTAATTGAGACTGAAGTTCGGGTAAAGTTTGTTCATTTTAATTTAACAATGCAGTTAATTAACAATGTTTAATTCAATGCATTAAATATATTAAAGTGTATATTTTTACATGAATTAGTCGCCGTGTCTATGTTATTTCCAGCATTTGTTTTCATTACAAAAACAATTAAACGTGGAAAGTAGTGGAGGGAAGAATTGTATCCGCCCACGTAGAATACTCATATTAATTGCATGTTCTACATTAATGCGTCGTGCTAGATAAGTTGGAGTGCCGCCTATCCATGATACCTAAATGTATGTGAGATTCCGAGAGAAATTGATTTTCACCAGCATAAGACGCACAGAATTCGCATCCATGATGACATCCTTATTGTCAGAGCGATGTGATATAAACAAGTTAATGTCTGACGCTTGTACACAAAATTGCTGGAGAAACTCAGCGGGTGCAGCAGCATCTATGGAGCGAAGGAAATAGGCGACGTTTCGGGCCGAAACCCTTCTTCAGACTGATGGGGGATGGGGGGGAGAAGGAAGGAAAAGGGGAGGAGGAGGAGCCCGAGGGCGGGCGGATGGGAGGGTGGGAGGAGACAGCTAGAGGGTTGAGGAAGGGGAGGAGACAGCAAGGACTAGCAAAATTGGGAGAATTCAATGTTAATGCCATCCGGACGCAAGGTCCCCAGACGGAATATGAGGTGCTGTTCCTCCAATTTCCGCTGTTGCTCACTCTGGCAATGGAGGAGACCCAGGACAGAGAGGTCGGATTGGGAATGGGAGGGGGAGTTGAAGTGCTGAGCCACCGGGAGGTCAGGTTGGTTATTGCGGACTGAGCGGAGGTGTTCGGCGAAACGATCGCCCAACCTCCGCTTAGTCTCACCGATGTAAATCAGCTGACATCTAGAGCAGCGGATGCAGTAGATGAGGTTGGAGGAGATACAGGTGAACCTTTGTCGCACCTGGAACGACTGCTTGGGTCCTTGAATGGAGTCGAGGGGGGAGGTGAAGGGACAGGTGTTGCATTTCTTGCGGTTGCAACGGAAAGTGCCCGGGGAGGGGGTGGTGCGGGAGGGAAGGGAAGAATTGACGAGGGAGTTGCGGAGGGAGCGGTCTTTGCGGAAGGCAGACATGGGGGGAGATGGGAAGATGTGGCGAGTGGTGGGGTCACGTTGGATGTGGCGGAAATGGCGGAGGATTATGTGTTGTATTTGCCGGCTGGTGGGGTGAAAGGTGAGGACCAGAGGGACTCTGCCCTTGTTGCGAGTGCGGGGATGGGGAGAGAGAGCAGTGTTACGGGGTATGGATGAGACCCTGGTGTGAGCTTCATCTATGGTGGCGGAGGGGAATCCCCGTTCCCTGAAGAACGAGGACATTTCCGATGCCCTGGTATGGAATATCTCATCCTGGGAACAGATGCGGCGTAGGCGGAGGAATTGGGAGTAGGGGATGGAGTCTTTACAGGGGGCAGGGTGGGAAGACGTGTAGTCCAGATAGCCATGTGAGTTAGTGGGTTTGTAATGTATGTCGGTCAGGAGTCTGTCCCCTGCGATGGAGATGGTGAGGTCAAGGAATGGTAGGGAAGTGTCGGAAATGGTCCAGGTGTATTGGAGTGCCGGATGGAAGTTGGCGGTGAAGTGGATGAAGTCAGTTGTGTGTAGGTGCAGGAGGTGGCCCCAAAGCAGTCGTCAATGTAACGGAGGTAGAGGTCGGTTGGCTGACAATAGTATTGCGGCCTTTTATTGTCATAGGTCTATCTTGTCATAGGTTTATCGTGGTTCTATGAGAGAATGCGTGAGAACACCTTTGATGATTTGTAATCATTTTGACCAATGGTATGGTTTTGAATATCGCGGCGTATCTAAGGTAGACGTCTGCATTTACAATTTGATTGTAGTGAAGTGTGTAAATTTTAGATATTTTTTCTCGGCAGCGAGATGCAAAATTTGCCCTTATTTTGACTTGCATGCTCCCTAAACTATGAAATAAATATTCATACTTCTATCAGTGCAGTCTATAGTATATATGTCTATGTCTATATACTATAGACTGTACTGATAGAAGTATGAATATTTATTTCATATATACACACACACACACACACACACACACACACACACACACACACACACACACACATATATATATATATAATTATATATGACGATGCTATCTATACACGATAGATAGATAGATAGATAGATAGATAGATAGATAGATAGATAGATAGATAGATAGATAGATAGATAGATAGATAGATAGACGGACAGACAGACAGACAGACAGAACATATATTTACTTCACACTAGAGAGCATATTTTATATATATATGTGTGTGTGTGTGTGTGTGTGTGTGTGTGTGTGTGTGTGTGTGTGTGTGTGTGTGTGTGTGTGTGTGTGTGTGTGTGTGTGTGTGTGTGTGTGTGTGTGTATGTGAGTGTAGCAATATATTACAATGCGCGAATTTATATAGATATAAAATTATATATACTATATAACTATTACATATGTTATATATAATATAAAAGGCCACTATGCTAATTTCAGTCTATCAAGCATCAGACATTAATTATTTTCTATATAATACACACTTTAGGGAGCACGCTGATGAAATATATCGATCTTACTGTTGGACGCCCCCTGCTTTATTGAAAGCAATTTAGTAAGACGATTGTGTTCTAAATAGTCGCTGCGCTGTATTACGGAGTTCCTGCTGATGGTGATCTTTGGTCACAATGTGTAATCTGAAGTGTTCCGCCACCTCTTGTCCCATGAATACTCAATGCTAACAAGAGTGAACAAACGGGAGAGTTTGCACCTGGTTTCAAATCCCCGCTGTACCCTTTTTTCCCTTCTCTTGTCAAAATAAAACCAAGAAAACGTACTGCTGGGCGGAATGACAAACTGTATGGCGATCGCACAAAGCTAGTTGAACCTGCACTTTGAGATAGGCAGAATGGAACACACAGGAATGCCTCGAACCAATGTTAACGTTGCCTGGACTTTGTGCATTCATATTAACATTACTTTGCTAATTGTGTCTTCGGGGTTTAATATACACATCTCACAATAGTTATCTGGTATTTCTAAGCGAGCGCAACAATCAGCGGATTAGTGTTGACGGCTCAAGGCGACATAATTGTTTAAAACGTGCCAAATAATGTATTGGGAAGGCCCGTTCTCCCATTGGCTACATCAAGGCTACTGCTGAAAAGAAAGTCGCAGAACCAGTGAAATGTTGCCCTGAAGTCGAGTTGAATCAGAATTCCATTTAGAGCTGCTTTGGGCAGGTGCATGCAAGCTTTAATCTCATTGGACCTAAAACGATGTGACCCACAGCTCCGTTAAATTGCTGCCTTAAGAATTTACGCTCCCTGAGGTCACTATTGCTCAGGGTGGTGAGCAATTCGTTGTGGACCTGCTCTCTTTATTTTGTTCTAATCGTCTGTTTGGGAACGTTGTAAGTCCAGTTTTGCATCCCGCTTCTCCTCCCCATGGATCCCCCTTTGCAAAACAAAAATAGTCTTTTGTGAACAATTGTAAGAAATTGGAATTGCTGTAATCAGTGTTTGCACAATGAGTTTGTTAGGCTTTATTATTTGGTAATGATTGATCGACATTCAGAGCCCGTGTATGTGTATCTGTAACAGAATAGGTGGAATACATTGGGTCCTTTCAGTCGGACACGCGAGGAGCCCATCTGAGATTAAAGCCGGGGTTCGGTCTGTGGAGATAGGAGAGTTCACAGCATTTGACCCCGGGAAATTACACCGTGTAAACATCAAAACTAAGAAACGCTTCCACTTCCCAGCAAGACCGCCGGCTTACAATGCGCGAATATTATTGTGTGTGCATCATAGCAAAATAGCCAATCTTCTATTCTTTGCTGCGCGCCGTGGGACGCCAATGGGGAGAAATCACAGGGCCGTTTGTCCTCCGCCGGCCCGATGAGTAATTGCCCTCATTAATCAACGCTTTAAACCCATTCTTCCGGGAGGAGGGGGAGGGTGGGGGGTGAGGAATGAGGTGAGAGACGCAAGCCGCCGACCAATGCGGACTCCGCAGTCCTGGTGATCGACAGCGGACGCGTGGCCGCCTCCAACTGCCCTATTGACTCCAGCCTTCTCCACTGCGGCTCATTCTCCTCGCACCGACAGGTGATATTGAAATCACAACTTTGCGTGTGTGTTCCTGCCCGAGTCTTAATGTTTATTTACAATAGTAATAATGACGATGCCACACATAATGTTTGGGATGAAAGAACCCTGCAATGGCCCGGGACAATGCCCGTCCCTGAACTCTTTCTTGGGGCTTTTTAGATCAGGCCTTGTTCAAAAATAAGTGTGCAGCGTGTACGATTTATTGAACCACTGAATAGGGAGAGGGACAATGTTTTAAATT
Source organism: Amblyraja radiata (assembly GCF_010909765.2). NCBI lineage: Eukaryota > Metazoa > Chordata > Chondrichthyes > Rajiformes > Rajidae > Amblyraja > Amblyraja radiata. The sequence continues at coordinate 27,887,172 of NC_045975.1, read as the reverse complement.
CCAGAAACCAGAAGCTTGCATTGTGATCATAGTTCGATCCGAAGGAGCCATTTCTCCAACTATTGCCACATTGTGTAACACGTAGTACAAGCGTTTTGATGTCACAGATAATTACATGCACCGCATTCTACCTCTGACTGCCATATATCGAAATAGAAAATAGATACATTAGCTGTAGCTCTTGGAGAATGAGAAGTTTAGGACAACTTGAATGAACCAGTAGGGTGACAATTGTATCTAATTTGTATCACTATTCAAACGGAGCTATGGGGAATTTTTATATAATTTGAGCATTTCCGCGGATAATGCTGAATACTCCTTTTCCTACACGGACAGTGAGTTGCAAATAAAAACTAGTGTAAACCTCAATGGGCCATCTGCAAAATATTTTTTTTAGTGTGCTCGTTATTTTTTTCTTTTGTCCGGGTACTTTCTCGTGAAGTGTTTTGGGACGTTTTATTGCGCTATTAGAAATACATGATATTTTTTCCTGCTCATATGGCTAGTTAGTTTACTCCGGGGAACAAACGTCTTTATATGTTCCAGCGGACTATTGCATCCCATCCAGAATTTTAATTTACTGTATGAAGATAAAAATGGTTACACGAGTTACATTTTATGGTGGGACTAGTGAAGTATCAATGTATCAAATCACCAAATATCGAAGACCAACCATATGATATATCTTCTGAAGGGTCTCGATCCGAAACATCACCTATTCAATTTCCCCAGAGATACTGCTGACCCGCTGAGTTACTCCAGCTTTTTGTGTCTATCTTCGGTGTAAACCAGCATCTGCAGTTCCCTCCTATTCATATGATATACCCTCATGCCTGCAACTCCAGTGGTGGAGTTTTACATTTTTCATTTATTTGAACAACCGAACTGCTGCGCAATAAGACAATTGGGCATTCAGAACACTTTTTACCAAATAGCAATTGCATTATCCGTGTCCACTTGGTTGCAAGAACTTACCGTCCGATACGTAGGCTCAGATAATAGATGCCAGTTTTGCATTGCAAGGAACTTTGCAGGTTAGCCAACACCGAACCATGCTTAAGCACTCGATTTAAGCACATTTGACACAGCCTACAAGACTGCATTACTCCTATTTACATGCGCATCCAAATGCAATGGGAAAACATTTGGATGCACAGTAGATATGAAACTTGCAAAGCGTGTCCAGCATTCCATTTCACCGACAAAACCATAATTTTGTTCATCGGTTTATTCAGATACATTAATTTACATATAACATGTTCTACTTTGCCCCGAAGCAAACTTTCTGAAAAGCAAATTGGAATTATGTAAGTATTTGCATATGTCAAGACTATTTCCAGCGATCCACTTTTCTAGGGACTGAAAAATATGCTAGCTGCACGAAAAATGACAACCAAGCCCGTGCGTAAACTTGGCAATGTCATTTCGTTTATTTTTTAAATTATATTTTTGGAAGTCATTTTATTCAATTTTCAAGACTTCACTTTTACACTTTATGGAAATATTGGATCAATGACCGAGTTTATACCTAGATTAACGTCCTGTTTTCGGTACCAACCCCCCTCCTCCCCCCACTGGTTGACACTACTCCCACCTATCACATGCATATGTAAACCTGTGCAAAGGTAATTCGCGCCGTGTGTAGTGTGAATCATGATACAGTGACAGCTTTTTTGTAAGAAAGAGGTGGATGTCAAAGGAAATACAACAAATAATGTATAAATAGAAAATCTTTATTTATAGACTATTTCACATAAAATATACTTTTTTAAAAAATGTTTATGTACAAGTTTAGTAAAAAATAGTGACCACAGCAAGTGCACATACATGGCCTTCCCCATGCATCAAAACAACCTTCAATAAGACCGGAAAGTTTGGAGGAATTTTGCAGAAGTAGATTACAGATAACATTCAAGGCACACTATAGGTAAGAGTAATCAACAATATGAAACAGTTCTTTCCAAAGGACTAAAGCATTGTTTCACTCTTGCATTCTTTGACACTGTGCTAGTGGCAGTGATACAGTAAATCATGTTAAGGTCTGTGTTAGACCACATTTTCTTTTATTCTGCTTTCATGTATATACAAAAATAAGACTTCATATAATCCTTGTAGTAAGAATAGATACAAAATAGAAATCAATTCGAGACAAAATTCCTTTCAAAGTACCAAAGCATCAAGTTTCATTTTCCACTCTAAAACCCAATATAAAGTTAGTTTTCTATTAATTGACACCCAAAGGCGACATAGTATACAAAGTATGTGGCATACGGATGCCACGGAGACATTCCCTTTAACACCACACCCTTTAACAGCTATATTAGCTACATAGATATGTTGGATCCAGGGACTGCACCCTATCGGTAGTCTCTCTCCATCACCCCCTCAAGCGGCGGGGAGATTGGGAGGAGTTATTATCATAATTGCACTTCAGTCATCATTGTTCATAGGCTTTCTTCTTGGAAGCATCTTCAAGTGTGTTCCTGAGTAGTTGTGTGGTCCCCGATGTCCCAGCACTCAGGATGGGAGGGCTGGCAGTGAAAATGAAGCGGTGGTGGATGGAGAGACTCGCTGTCCTGCTGCGTGCCTCTCCTGGGCAGCCCGGGCTCTGGCTCTGCTTCCCTGCAACATCTGCAACATAAGAAAGTTGGTCAGTTACACGTTTGCAGTGCAACACGCTGCAATTAACATGTCAAGACGTGAAATGCACGGCCCCCGAGACAAACAGCACACAATCATTTAAAAAAAAAATGCATGCACCCCGCAACATTCCGAAACAAAACCAACCCCCACCCCTCGCGTGTGCATTGCACGTCGCACCTTTATCATTAACCAGTGCCATTTGCAAACGGGCGCCTACCTGCTGTTGCTGGCTGCTCAGTATCTGTCAAACCAACTGGTGAAGTCGAGAAGTTCCTGCTCCTCCGGGCTCAGGGCCTCGTAGCTGCCTTCGTCCGAGGAGTAGGTGGAGAGCGGCGACGGTGGGATGGAGTTGAGGTCGGCGGAGTAGGCGGGCGACAGCGTGGGCGATGGCAGCCCGCACTGGAAAGCTGCGGACACGGCGTCGTGCTCGTCGAGCAGCTGCTGCAGTGCGCGGATGTACTCGACGGCTGAGCGCAGCGTCTCCACCTTGCTCATCTTCTTGTTGGACGCGCCGTTGGGCACGTGTTGGCGCAGGGTCTGGAAGCCGGCGTTCACCAGCTTCACGCGGTTCCTCTCACGCTCGTTGCGCCTGGCAACGGCCGCCGGCTGCTGCTGAGGCAGCGAGTAGCCCAGACCCGTGAAGCTCAGGCGCCGCTTGCAGCGCAGCAACTCGGGGGAGCTCGACCTCGGCCGCTTCAGCGCCTTGCAGCTCTTGTTGCCCCCTCCACCGCCGCTACTGTCGGGCGACGACGCCGGCTCTCCATCACTGTAAGGCACCGGCCGGCTCTCCAACAGGAACTGACAGGAGGTCTGCATCAACTGTGCGGCGGCTGCAGCCCGATCCATCTCTCTCTATTTGTTTTTTGTTGTCGTTGCACGGCGAGGTAAAGTGAAGGCAGCGAGAGAATGTGTGTGTGTGTGTGTGTGAGAGAGCGAGAGAGACAGAGAGAGAGAGCGGGTGGTGTGTGAGGTAGGAGGAAGAAGACGAAGGGAAAAAAAAGTTGGCAAGTGTGCGGCGCTCGTGGCGTTCGCGTGGGGCGCGCACTTTTACCGCAAAGAAGCAGGTCCTGACCCGCACCTCTCCGGGAGACGATCTGCTGCAAACTTTGCAAGCACTCGCCTTTTTCAACACGCGCCTGCCCCCAGCCCCCTCCCTCCTCAGATGCACGGTGCAGATAAGGCCCGGCCCACTTTCCCTCCCTCACTCTCTCCCTATTGACATTCCGCGCGCGTCGCCCCCCCTCCGCTCGTGCGCCGGGCGCGTGCCGCTCGCCTCTAAACAAACAAATGGTGCTTTTGAGCCGCGGCCGCCCGGCCCCGGGAGCACGCGCTGCCCTCATTTACATGCCAATGCCACCTCCGCCCGCGTCCCGCATTGGCCGCCTTCCTCCTGCTCGCGAATGCAACCCCCCTTGTCGCCCTGAGCTGCAGCGATGTTTTGACACAGCGCCGCTTTTAAAATATATATATATATATATATTTTTTTTAAGTTCACACTCATTCCTTGCACTTTTTTTTAAAACGCAAAAAAGAAATCTTTTCGATTGCGAGAAATTGAAACGTGACAGTAAAATAAACTTTATTAAAAAAAAACTAAACTCGAAGAAGATGACATTGAAAGATTATTTCTTGCATTTTTTTTATTTTTGCCCCCCCCCCACAAAAAAAGAAGTCTTGCATTTAGTCACACTGAAGCAATAAAAGATTTCCACCGTACCTCGCTACACCTGATAGATTAAACTTAGAAACAAACTAATCCTGAGGAAGATGCCATTTGGAAGATTCTTTCTTGCAATTTTATTTATTTGCATAAAGAAATCTTGCAATTAGTCACGATTAATATAAAAAGTTTCCACTGTACCACGGTACACGTGACAATAAATGAAATTTAAAAAACTAAACTAAATGAAGATGCCACTGAAAGATTCTTTCTTACGTTTTTTTATTTTGGGGGGGAAATCTTGTATTTAGTCACACTTAAAACAAAACTTTTCACTGCACCTCGGTACACGTGACAGTAAATAAGACTAAAAAACTAAACTTGGCGATGCCATTGAAAGATTCTGGGAAAAATGCGCAGGCACTTTGCCTTGTTTAGTGAAACTGCCTTCAGTCTCGGAATAACTTTGCCAACTGTCCCACCTTTTAGTTGTGACAAGTCTATTGCTGTTTACTACAGTAATGCTTGTTGGAAACGCCGCACTTGAATCTTGCAATGTAATTTTTTTTCAATCTTGAACTCATTGTGAAGCCTTGTTTCAACCAACCAAGCTCTAAATCACTTTTGGGAACAGACACCTGTTATATGATCTCTCCACTCTTGTGTATCTTTTTTTTGCGTAAATAAATGCTTCCCCCCTCGCAGTTTTGGAAGTATCAGTAACATTCATATGCATAATTAAAAGTCTTTACTGATGAAAAGGAAACTGGGGAATGTGTGCGTGTTATTTGTGGAGGGGCGGGGAGAGGTGCTGCTGGAGGAGAGGGGGAAGTCGCTACAGGAATGCACTAGCAATGCAAACGCAGACCCGCAAGAAGAAGCAGCTAGAGGAGCGATCGTTTCGGCGAAAGGGGTCGCGTGAAAGAGCAGAATCTGAATAAAACGTTTTTATAAAGTTATACCTGTTTGTGTAACACTGATTCTGGTTCTTTTTATATTTGAATTCAAGTAGGAACGCCCCTTGTGTAGTTTTCATTGATCAACACAAACAGCTAGCCCTGCAAGTACCGACTAACCGATGCGAAAGAGAACAAACCATTCTAAACGCTTCAGGTTGTTTATAGAGACAAGGCGTTCTGCAACAAGAGATGGGAGTGAGTCTTTTTAAACCCTACCACGTCTTCTGGATGACGTGAAATTGATCTGGAAATTTACAAAGTTAGCAGGGTTTAAAACTTTGAACGTATTTTTGAAACAATAACAAACACAAACATTCTTGAATAAGATCAATAAATATTAAGAGATGGTTTGGGAACGTAATTCGACTGCGTGCTGAGGTAGAGAGCAAATCGATTCGGATGCGTGCAGAGTGTTCTTCAAGTGAGATGGCTGTGAAGACAGCAGCCTACGAGTCGATCGATCACTTTCTGACGCAAAGTAGCAAAATAACATTCAACGCTAGCCTAATTTCTGAAGCCTAACTATTTCCTTGGTACATGATCTTGTGTTTGCAATACATGCCTTAGACCGTATAAAATAACATTATTTCTGTTCCGAGTCTGTCACTGTAATTGGCAGTACAAAAGCCTTTTTAGAGAATACAAATGGTCCCACTGCCGAAAATATCGTTTGGAGTTAGGCGTCGGAGACGCAGACATTTACACTTGCAGTGTAGTGCGTGTAAGTGGCAGTCGGAAAGAATAGGCAGCCAACACTATTCATGGGATAGACACTGAGGCAGCCTAAACGGAAAACTAAAGACAGAACGATCTGGTGGGACGAAGGACTAAATAAAGGACTTCTTCAGTTTCATCTCCCCACTTTCCACACTATTAATTCTCATCACATTTTTTTCCACCGGTTTTCAAACAATAGTTTATTTTCAAGCCACATTAATTTTACATTTGAAAACACGTGGCAAAGGTTTAAGATTGTAAACTTCATATACATTTACACGGGAACATGATTTGTTGACTGTTGGAGTTTCGGTTGGATTCATTTTATTGCTCAGGGGTGGTTCTCCCTGACCTGAGATGGGAACTGTTATGGCTTGTTTATTGTTTTATGCTGGTGATGTGCCTACAGCAACAAGTTACAAATTTATAGCCTTGCTTTCATTATTTGCATTGCGGTGCTTAGAAGAAAAAATGAGTAAATTGGAACAAAGTCCAAGAAGAAGATCAAAAGATTTATGATATTCACCGTTTCAGTTCAGCCGTCCCTAAACGTCTGTTAGGTGTAAAACGAAGTACATTGTTGATAATTAATACAGTGCAACAAGTATCTTCCAAACAATCATTTAAAGGGAAGATACTTAAAACAGTTCATGCAAAAAAAACTACACTTGTGAAATTTCCCAACGGTGTTCACCAATATGCCATAAAATAACTTTCAATAAAATGAGGGCGACGGAGTTGCAATAGTCGCTGTTAAAGGAAGCATCGTCGCAACAGATGCGGACAATGACACCTAGTGAAGCTAAGGTGAAACACAAGTTTATTGAACGCATTCTGCTCGAAATAATAGGATTCTTTCTTTTCGCCTGACATAGATACCTTTATTATTAGTGATTATCATTCTTCTATGATCAAATATAGTCTATATTTACTCTATATATAGAGTATGATCAAATATAGTCTATATTGTTGGTTACGATTCCTCGCCCTTGGGCGATGGGCTTGTCTGCATTCAATGTGGCACTGCTTGTTTTTTGGGTGATTTTTATTCCACTATTAGCGATGACATTTTTGTTCCACGATTGATATTGAGTCTGATTCTTCTGTTACTGCTGAATTTGAGTCCTCTAACATTAGTATTGCGCCCTGCGCCTCTGATACTTCTGATATTGACTCCTATTATTGGTAGATTTGATTTTCCTGTCACTGGCCATGTCATGTAATTTTGCTGATCTCTCTATAATTAGATGTTTAGATTTCTCTTTTGGTGAGGTTAATCTCTATATTACTGGTGTTGATTCCTCCACCATGGATGTCCCCAAATTCCCCATTGCTGATGATATTGGCACCTCCATAGCATTATGATGTAACTCGACTCTTACTAATGACACTACCCTTATTACGGGTGACAATTCAACTGTCATTCATTGAGTTGAATCTTCTGTTGTTTATGATGATTCTCTTTTTATATCCATATTTCTTTAGGACATGGAATGAGGCTAATCACCCCATCGGTCCCTTCATAGATCGTGATCTTCATCAGTGTATTATTGCTATATTTCAATCTGTTGACATATATTCCTCATTTTAATTGCCACATTGAATATGCTGTGATTGGTGATATTGATTCTTGTTATTCGGTAATGTCGAATAATAGATTATGTTTATATTTTTTTAATTATTGTTGTTTATGTTATCGTACATATGGTGATGTTAATTATGTAAATTGATTAGCAGTGATATTGATATGTAATTTCTTGGCAAGGATGTAGCCTCTCGTATTGATAGTTTGGATCCATTAATTCTGCTGTTGATTCCTCACTAATAGGTGACATTCTTTCCGATCATGTCAATTCCACTGTTATTGTTTTTTTTAATTCCTCTGTCATTGGTCATTTTAACTCCCATTGTTGAATTCTATGTCATTGATAGTCATTCTCTTATTGTGGTAATGTACAATCCTGTACAGTCCATAATTATTGGTGGGATATTTCTCTATTTTATGGGTTGTGATTTCGTTATCAAAGGCAGTTTCTGATCCTCTCTGAATATCGGGAGGATGCCTCTTCACAAAGTTATTGATGCCATACTATTGAAGGCAATTATTTTCTTATGACCTCTGGATGGTTAGTAACTTCTATAATGGTGACTTCTATAACTGCTAATAATGATTCCTCTATTGCTGGTTATTTATAGCACTGATTATTGGATTTTTTTTTTTTTATTATTGCACATGGTGATACCTACATTGCCTTTGTTCGTTAGTTTATTGTTCTTCATTCTGATTACTCTTTGATAAGTTTTTCTTCATTTATTATTGGTAATATTATTTGTCTGTTCTAACTGTCGATTACTGCAACGTTTCTGAGGATGTTGTCTTCTCTGTTATGGTTGACTTTTTCCTCTCCACAGTGTTAGTGATGCTCATTCCCACTTTCAGTGCAAGAAGGTGGAGCCTCTTATATTGGCGCTGTATTAAGGTGACAAAATGAACGGTGCCATCTCATGCACTTTTCAATATATTTTATTACCAAAAGTTCTGACTGATTTTGGAGAGGTCATATGCAGTTGTATATTCTCCTTAATACTTCTATTCCTAGTGATGTTGATATCTCCATCAATAAGGTGTGATTTCACCCTTTATTGGCAATGATGATTTCTGCATTCTTGTTGATGATAATCCTTAATTGTTGGAGATGTGAGTATTATGTGTGCTTCGATTGACAGTACTCATTGCCATATAATTATCAAATATAAGCAGCATTACATGTGAGTTTTTTATGGCTTTATTATTTTGTTATTGTCACTGGTGGTAACTCTATTATTGAAGGGTTGTTCATATGTTTTTGGTGATGTTAGTTCCTGCAAAGGTAGTGGCAATATTGATCGTGTTACTATTGAGAATATTGCAACTTTTAATGTTCATGATTCTTATTCCTGTTACGGGTTATGTTTTCTTTTCCATTGTCAGTCAATGATATTCCTCTTTCATCATTGGCAATAGACAATAGTTGCAGGAGTAGGCCATTCGGCCCTTCGAGCCAGTACCGCCATTTAATGTGATCATGGCTGATCATCCCCAATCAGTACCCTGTTGCTGCCTTCTCCGCATATCCCTTGACTCCGCTATTTTTAAGAGCCCTATCTAGTTCTTTCTTGAAAGCATCCAGAGATTTACCTTATTACCTGTGGTACCCACTGAGTTACTCCAACATTTTGTGTTTACCTTATTCTTGATGGATTCCTATATTATTATCAGTCCCTATCCTCTACCAGTAATGGTTTTATGTTTCTCTATATTTGATTTCATGTTATTGGTTTAGATTTTTCTTTATCAATGCCATTACCTGTACTACAATTGAGATTATTTTTCCTTTCTAATTGTTTTTATTATCAATTGTGCTCTATGGTACATTTAAATTCCCTTTGATAAAATTGGATTACCTTCATCTGATTGTTTTGAACCTTCTGTTGTTTGTGATACTGATTCCTTTGTCATGTTGATATTCGTTTGACTGGTAATGGTGGGACTAAGTCCAGCATTGGGAAGAAGGAACCAAATCCACATGATACTATATTGAGTCTTCTTATTACTCAGTTTATTCTTAGAGTCATGGAGTCATACAGCACAGACACAGGCCCTTCAGTCCAGCCTGCCCACACCATCCATGATGTCCCATCTACGCTTGTCCAACCTGCCGTTTGGCCCATATCCTTCTAAACCTTTCCTATACATGTATCTGTCCAATTATCTTTAAAATGCTTTTATAGTACCTGCCTCAATTACCTATTCTGACAGATTGTTCCATATACCCACCCCCCACTTTGTTAAAAAGTTGCCCCTCAGGTTCCTATTAAATCTTTCCCCTCTAACCTTAAACTAATGTCCTCTGGTTCTTGACTCCCCTACCCCAGGTAAAAGACTGTGCATTCACCCTTTGTATTCCCCTCATGATTTTATACTCCTCTATAAGATCACTCCTTAGCTTCCTGCAAATCAAGGAATAAAGTCCTAGCCTGTCCAACCACTCCCTATATCTCAGTCCCTCAAGTCCTGTAAATCTTCACTGCATCCTTTCCAGCTTAATGACACCCTTCCAATAGCAATGTAATTAAAACTGAACACCATTGGCGATCACTCGAAACGAGTATGACTGTCCTCTCTTTGGAAGACGCCTGTGCGTGACTTTGTTTAACATGGGGAGACTGGTACACAGACAGACACCACACAGTCCTTGACAGATCTGGGTCAGGATCCAGTGGCATGGAGTCCAATTCGATCAGGGACCCTTTTCTGCTGCAGCCTTCACCCGACTTCCCAGCCGTTGTGACGCTCCACTAAGATCAGCCATCACCCTCCTCCTGTTCCACCAATGAGGTCTTGGTTGGATTGCTCTTTGTCAGGGACTTTCCCCTCGACCTTACCGCCATGGGTGGCCCTACCAGGAGCATAGCTCCAGACGGCATCGCTCTCAGGATCACAAGACCTCACAAGCTTCTCCACCAAGACATGGTGACAATCCACAGAGAAGTTAACACGGAGAACACAATCCTTTGTGAGGTCGATTATTACATGTAGAATAGATTTTATAAAAACCTCACCCTATTGAAAATCTTTAACTTTATGCCTAAGGTTTGTTCAACAAAGGTTTCTGACTGGAAATTCATTCTAACCACGCAGGTATCTGATCAGAACATGCTGGACAACAACTGGCTGTGATTGTCCTGGCAACATCCTCATATTGTTCTTCTTCTCATTATCTTAATTTAACTTTGGTAATGCTTTTTATCATTGGTTTCCTTATGCTGAATCATTTGCCATTGATTCATCTACAGTTGTTCAATTCATATCCTAATGTTGATACTTTTATCAGTTGCATCAATTTGCAAATATTGTTTTTTTTAATTCTAGTGCTGCTTGGAAGTGTTAACATCCGTTATTGGTGATTTATTATTGATGTTCTTTTATCTATAATTGGCAATGTTATCTCCTTTATTTTTGATGCTGTTGATATATCTTTTGGTTATGTTATATCCACTAATATTGGCAATGATTCCTCCAATATAGGTGAGGCTCGCATCTATTATTACATGTGACATGATAGACTCATTTGGAGATGTGGACAGCATGAATGACATTCATACTATTTTGCTGATGCTTTTGTTCAGCTTGTTGATGGCCTTTTTGTGGTGTTTGATTGATTGAAAGATACAGCATGGAAATAGATCCTTGGGCTCACTGAGTCCACACCAACCATCAATCACCCATTCACACTAGTTTTATGTTATCCCAATTTCGCATCCACTCCCATCACACTAGGGGCAATTTACAGAGGCCAATTAACCTACAAAACCACGAGTCTTTAGGACGTGGGAGGAAGTCGGAGCACCCAAAGCTCTCACAGGGTGAACATGCAAACTCCACACAGACAGCACTCGAGGTCAGGATAGAACCTAGGTCACTGGTGCTCTGAGGTGTCAGGTCTACAGGCTGCACCACTGTACCCGCCATGTTGTTTATTCTGTTACTGGATTTCCTGAACCTATTATTTGCAGTGATTCTTCTGTAAATGGTAAGATTTTACTTCGGAGTCACGTGAGTGACTACGTGAAGAACCCGTCCAGCACGCATGCGCGACATGAGCGTTCACGCAGATGCAACAGCGACGAACGGGAGCATGGGCGCTCCCGCTACAAGCTTGAAAGAATGGACCGTTAGGTAAGTACTTACCCACAGGTTCGAATTTACAACTTTGCTCCTCTTTGTTGCTCCAGGGGAAACTGGAGAGAGCAAAGCAGCACAGAGGGAAATGGCCCCCGTTCGACTCCAGGGAAGGAGCGTTCCGTCAGTGGAGGGGGGAGAGGCGGCACCTGGACCACACACTCTGCGGTCCACAGTCAGGGTACTGAGCCGATGCCCAGTCCGCTAATAGCTGTCTGACCAACAGCAGCGGACTGGAGGGAAACTCAAAAACCGGCCGGTAATCCCTGCATACTCCCAACAAGGAGACTCGCCGCCTCACGGGAGCGAGCCCAGGGCAAGTCCTGACTGGCTCTGCCTCCGGAGTCTCGAGGTCGCCAGCTCCGCCATTAGGCCTCAGCGCAGACGGAGGCAGAGAAGGGGGATACGACAAAAAAGTCGCATTCCCCCGAAGGGAGAGACAGCAAGCCCTGTTTCAACCCCCCACCCCTCCACATAAACACAACCTAAAAACCAAAAACTTAACTAGACAAAGCGAAAAAAAACAACACAAAAAAGTAAAAACAAACGGACTGCAGGCGAGCCGCTGCTGCCAGGGCAGCGCCGCCACTTCCGGAGGGGTCACTGGCTGAACAACATTGGGAGTATGCTTGAGGTACAGGATCAGGAAGAGCTGCTGGGTGTGAGATACCGCTACATGGCTATACCACGAGCGAGATGGCCTTTTCAGTCTGACTTTGGGGTGAACATGGGGTGGGGACTGGACATTGTGCCTTCCTCCACAGTGCTATCCACTGTGGGGGGATGATTTTTTTTGTCTAACTGTAGTCTTGTAGGTCTGTGTCCAAGATGGCTGCCGTGAAGAGAGAGTGGACGCTGGCACGATTTGGTTGCCGCTGCTCTCTCTTCACACTGTGTTTTTGATTTTCTGTTTTTGGATTGAATTCTGTTTTTAATTTGTGTCATTGTGATGTCTTTAATTACTTGTTTTACTCCGATTATATGTTTTTATTCCGATTACTATGTAAGGTGTCCTTGAGATTTTGTATGAAAGGCGCCCATTAAATAAAATTTATTATTATTATTATTAAACTGACGGCCAGCTTACTACCTGTTTTTCCCAAAAAACCTCTCCAAGACAGGTAGTCATGAGGCGTTGGATTTTATCACCCCTCCCCGAAATTGCATTTACTCAAAGTGCCTACCATTATTGGGGGTACATTGAGCAGGGCATTTAAAAACCCAAATTGCATTTGATACCCCTGACGTCGGCTATCATTTCCGCATGCTCATTCCAGAGGGGCAGGGTTGTATGGCAAAACACCTGACCCTACTGTTCAACACTGTATGCTCCACAACTTCTCGAAGGAAGTCATAAAACCTGCCCTCAACCTAAAAAAATCACAGGACTGTGAGAACGCCGACCTCACAACCACAGATCCTGCTATCTGGCAAAGTTACCAAACCAAGCCAAAAAACTGGACGAAGTGTCCAAGGTATTCAGCATCAAGAGGGCAGGGCCTGGAATGAGCAAACCACACAAAACCAGACAGCAGTACCTCCACGTGTCCACCAGTAGGCGTCTACTTAATGGTACTGGTGAAAGCTCGGGGCCCGCATGCCAGCCCCCGTAAGCCTTTTCAGGCCAGGGTCCAGAGCGGGCCCCATGGAAAATGCGCCACCCCCCAACAACACCATCCCTACAGACAAGGAACCAGAAACCGAAGAAATGAACACACCACTAAACAACAGTGAAGACAGATAAGTATGGTTCCTACCATCACATAAAAGGTGAAGGTTTTGTACTAACGGGGGGGGGGGGGGGGGGAATCACACCTGGGTTTGGAAGCATGAAGAACTATCACACTTGGTAGTTATATACCAAAAGTATTCAAGGATAAAAATTGAATTAAGAAACTTGCCACCAGTTCAGCATGCACCCCAAAGGGGTCTACCCTCCCACTAAAAAAGAACATGAGGGACTAGCTAACTGGAGAAGATATACAAAGGGGTCATAAAGAAGTCTAATATGAACCTTTGGTACCAAAAAACCCAAAGATGGTGAATGTCGCACCATCATTGTCTTAACCACTTGAGTATTTCACCAGGTATACACACTTTATGGAAACTTGTAACTGCTAACCGTGGATTTCCTAGGATACTTTATGGTAGACATCGACTTAAAAGATGCATACTATTCAGTACCCATTCATAAAAGATCTTTGGAGATACCACATTTGCCTGGATGGGGTAAATATGGCAGTATAAATTATTGACAATGGCTAAATATGAGCCAAAACTGTTTCCAAGATATTCAAACCAGCCCTGACACTATTAAGGAACATATCATCATGGCATGTCTCTATGATATTAACGACAGACAAAACCATGGAAATAGCTAAATCAGCAGCATTAGCTACTAAACTTATTTAGCCTGGGCTCTGTCATACAATCCAGATAAATCTATGTTGACACCATCCACAACTATTGACTATCTGGTATTCAATTAACTCTATCCACTTATCTATAACATTGCCAAAAGGAGAGTCAGCGTATGGCACAACCTGTAACAATTAATGGTAACAATCAACCAACCATTCAACAAAGTGGCAAGAGTAATTGGGAATTAGTAGCAGCATTACCAGCTACTTAACTTGAACCTTTCCATTAGAGCTAAGGTGCTAGTGTTTAAACAAAATAACCCATACCCAGAACAGGTGGCAAATGGACTAATCTGGAGTCGTCATCACTACAGACACTGGGCATAAAACCTAGATTGGAAATATTGAGTACGTTCTATGGGTAAAAGATATTGTTTAGTAGTGCACCATTTTGCATGTTCATTTATAAATTAACAACATCACAGTGGTGGCATATACCAAACCACTTGGGCGGAATAAAATCGATATAATGTGACAATTTATTTAACAATTGGTAACCGTATGTCGTCAAACATATTTGACCATCAGCAACTTACCTACCAGGTGAGCTAAATACTGTAAACAGACATATTAAACCAAAGTATTTGCTGAAATTGCAAAGCAATATGAAACACCAGATATCGATTTCCTTGTATTCCAATTAAATCACCACGTACCGATGTATGTCGCATGAAACCAGACTTTGAGGCAGCGGCAATGGATACATTCCCACTGAACTGGGGGGGGGAAGTCTAATCTCTATGTTCTCCCCTTTTCTACCTCATCAGTCAGGTACTACGGCCTCATCAGTTGGGTACTACGCAAAATACAGATGGACTCTGCTTCAGGTATTTTGATGGTACCCGACTAAACCCACAGTCATGGTTCCCAGTGGTCCTCGACATGGTCATCAAAACCCTAATGATTTTCCCAGTAGCCCAGACTTATCAACTCACCCAGTTTCAGGCATAAGCCACCCATGCCACGATAAATTAAACTACTGGGTTACAGATTTGAAAAGACCACTGCTGGGCCTGGGTTGCAGAATTGGGAAGACCACTGCTGGGCCTGGATTGTCAGACAGCATTATCGAAGCAATGACAGCATCCCATCGCATATCCACAAGGGAACTTACTTGGTGAACATCAAGAAGTGGGAAGATACTGTTCAAATACAGGAACTACATATTCAACTACAACAAAACCTGTACTGGAGTTCCTGGCAGGTCTTCACCACAATGAAGGACTCAGCTACAGCGCCATTAATACAGCCAGAAGTGCTCTGTCAGCCTACTTAACTCAGGCCATAGGGTACCACCCACTGGTGATCAAATTCAGGAGAGGCATATTCAACTCTAATCCCCCAGACCTAGGTACACCCAAATCTGGGATGTCAGTGTGGTCCTGACGTACCTTAGGGGATGGTCACCAGCCAGGTCCCTCACCCTGGAACAGCCTACCCTGAAGACAGTCATGCTGACTGGCCTTGTCTCAGCACAAAGAGTCCAGTTCCTCCATCTACTACGATTGGACAATATGGTTATAACACCAGACCGTGTCACATTTACCATTCAGGGGCTGGTCAAACAGAGCAGACCAGGAACATCAGGTCCAGTCATGGAATTCCGGGCATACCCACCTGAACCACGGTTATGTGTCATGACCCACTTATTGAATTACATCGACACAATAAGAAATCCCCGAGGGAGAGAAAAAGCCTTATGGGTCAGCCACAAGAAACCCCATGGCCGGGTGACGAACCAAACTATCTCAAGTGGCTCAAGCAGGTACTGGGAGTTGCTGGAGTAAATACTAACATGTATAAATCTTACTCCACCAGGGCAGCATCCACATCGGTGACTAAGAGGATGGACGTGCCTATGGACCACATCCTGGCTACAGCGGGGTGGTCTAGGGAGTATACGTTCCAAACTTTTATAACAAGCCGCTGGCAGAACCTGTATCGTTTGCAGAAAAAGCATTAGAATCTGCAAATATATAATTTAAGCCCGGGGGAGCATTTTGGTCTTGTTATTGTTAATAACACCATTATTGTTTTACAAACAGATTCATGGTTGATTACGATAACATACTTCCTCCCTCAAATGACTTCGGCAGCGAGTGAAGTATGAACTGTTACACGGTTTGAAATCACAGAGCTTTAAAATCTTCACGTAGTCATTCACGTGACTCCGAAGTAAAATAGTAAGATTAAACGAGAACTTACCAGTTCGAAGTTTGATCTGTTATGAGGAGTTACGATGAGGGATTACGTGCCCTCCGCTCCCACCCTCAATTATAGAGATCATCTGGTATTTAAGTTCTCCTTTTCTTTACTATGTTTATTTCAATTATTGTGTCTTCTGTGATTCCACACCGCTGCTTTGAAGTATGTAGCGCATGCGTGCTGGACGGGTTCTTCACGTAATCCCTCATCGTAACTCCTCATAAAATACAGATCAAACTTCGAACTGGTAAGTTCTCGTTTAATCTTACTATTAATTCCTCATTGGTGTTTCTGCCACATATTTTGATCCTTCAGTGATTGGATGCTTTTGGTGATTATTTTGATCCAATAATTGCTGGTCTATGACTAACACTTACAGCTGTTCGATTCACTTTACTTTCACTCCTTTATTCGTGATGCGTTTCATTCCTCTATCACTAACAGCATTGACCCTTCAATTATTTGCTCTCAATTTTTGCATCTCGGTGCCTCATGGCCTTGCCTCCTTTTCTATGCTTCTCAAGATTAGCTTTTTGAAATGATGAATTGAAACTGGATCTCAGCTTTTCCATAACACATGATTTCAGAACAAAACAACATGCCAGCCAGTTTATTTCAGTTCAGTTTAGTTAATAGTCATGTGCCGTGAGCTACAGTGACAAACTTTGTTGCTTGCTAACCAGTCAATGGAAAGACAATACATGATTACAATAGAGCCATTTACAATGTAGAGATACATGATGAAGGAATAACATTTTGTGCAAGGTAAAGCCAGTAAAGACAAAGATAGACCGAGGGTCACCAATGAGGGAGATAGTAGTTCAGGACTGCTCTCTAGTTGTGGTAGGATTATTCAGTTTCCTGATAACAGCTGGGAAGAAACTGTTCCTGAATCTGGAGGTGTGCAGTTTCACGATTCTATATCTTTCACCCGATGGGTGTGACTCATCCTTTATTATGCTGCTGGCCTTGCCAAGACAGGGCGAGGAATAAATGGAGTCAATGGGAGGTTAGTTTGTGTGATGATCTGGGCTGCGCCCACAATTTGCTGCAATTTCTTGTGGTCTTGGATGGAACAATTCCCAAACCATGGTGTGATGCATCCTGATAAAATGTTTTCTATGGTGCATCTGTAGAAGTATGTGAGAGTTGTTGGGGACATGCCGAACTTCCTAAGCCTTCTTAGAAAGTAGAGGCGTTAGTTTGCTTTTTTGGTCGTTGCTTCAATATTGGTGATCCAGGAGAAGTTATTGTTGATATTGACTCCTAGAAATCTGAAGTTTTCAACCAATTCTACTTTGGTGCAGTCAATGCAAACGGGTATATCTACTACTTCGCTTCCTGAAGTCAATCACTATCTCCTTTGTCTTGCTGATATTGAGAGTGAGGTTGTTGTCTCGACAACAGGACACAAGGTTCTCCCTCCTGTCCTCCATCTCGTCATTATTTGATATCTGGTCCATAATGGTGGTGTAGAATTTGAAATTGGATTTGTACAGCCCACCATGTTGGATCTGCACTTCACACACTTCATTTGTGTTTGACTCATCTGATCAATTGTGCACGGTCAATTTTCTAATAGGACAAGACAATCAGCATTAAGAAAACCCAAGGAATCAACATCTCTCTCCAAATCGACCTCATTCATAAAGCTTTGGTTCTTGTGCTTGACTTTGCCATCTCCATTCAACTCTTACTAGCTCACTTAGACAGCTTGCTACATAAACAGCAAAGCCTCTGTCACCAGAGGTAAACCTATTTCATGTGCTTGGAACCCTGAACATAAAGGCTATGATATTTATGTCCTTGGTGTCCTTTATTACTACAGAGGTTGGGCAATGTACTCCAATGAGCAGCAGACATTAAATTGGTCAAGGAGTCATAGAACATAGAAACAGACCTGTCAGTCTAACTCATCTATGCCAACATCTAAGCTGGTCCCATTTACCCACATTTGGCCCATATCCCTCTAAGCCTTGCTATCCATGCATTTGTCCAGATGTCTTTGAAATATAGTATTGTGCCTCCCTCAACTACTAGTTCTTTGCTTTTGGACTCTTCTTCAACAGTTAACTATCAGATTCATGAGAGATCCGACCAGAGTTAATGCGGAAGAAGCTGAACATTACCGGGCTTTGCGAGTGAGGTCAATGCCATTTGCTGAAAACTCTGCTATGTGGTTAACTGCAGAAATGGCAGCGACCAAGAGCAAGGCGTCAAGAAATGCAAGAGTTTCCATTGGAAAGTGGGACAACCTGGCCCAGGCACACTCAGCCACGAGCAGTAAGAGCAACGGTGATGTGGTTACCAGAGGAAGGTGGCAGTCAGGCAGTCAGCCAGCCCGGGTTGAGATCACCAGGTGAGCTGAATGCAACCTCCAACTGGCGACAGGACCTGTCGCTGCTCCGGGGAAGTGCTGATTGCTGCCCTGGCATCGGCCTGTTAATCACCAGCACCCTACGTGGTCCATTGCCGAGCCACGGTTTCGATGCTTGCAATTCGCCGTGTTTACGTTTGACCAGCAGTTGTGCTGTCAGTCAACATTTTGCTCGATGCGCGTTGCAACACAGAAAGGAGCTACGACCTCCCGCACCTGAGCTGCAGGGCGGATTCACTTTGTACGCGGCCCTGCCGCTGCCGCCGCCCCCCCCCCTCTCTCTCGTTTCAATGGACTCACTGACCTGGATTGAAAAAGTAGGCGCAGGTGTGTTTTTCTTTAGTTAATCGTAAAGTTTTTCGTCATTTGTTTTATCACTCAAATACTCAAATTAAAACTTTTATAGAAATTAAATTAACTTAAAAAAGACGCCCTTTTCAAATGTCCTTTATCATCATAGACATTGAAAAGCCTTTGAAAGCAGGAAGCTATCCAAAGGCCATCAGAATGGTCTGTATTTGCACCTCCGGCCCAGATACTGTTTCGGCCCATTTACCTGTACGAGACAGAGGGATCCAGGGGCTGCAACATATCATTGTGGTTAGGGGAATACAATACAATACAATACCTTTTATTTGTCATTTGAACCTCACATGAGGTTCAAACGAAATTTGGTTTCTGCAGCCATACAAGGAAAGAACCAAGCCACACACCAACACAATTTACACAAACATCCATCACAGTGAGTCTCCTCCTCATGTGATGGAAGGCAAAGTCTTGTCTCTCCTCTGCTCTCCAGTCCTCTCCCGAAGTCGAGGTTAAAGCCCCCGGCGGGCGCTAGCAAGTCCGCGGCCACTCAAAGCCACGCTGGGCGATGTAAGGCCCTGCCCCGGGTCTTGGTGTTGGAGCCCCCGGCGGGCGCTAGCAAGTCCGCGGCAAATTAAAGCCGCGCCGGGCGTTGTAAGGCCCCGCTCCAGGTCACTCTCAACCTCGCAATTCGGGCGGGAGAAGTCGCCGTTGCTGGTGCCTCGCAAAGCAGTCTCCCACCGGGGACCCGCGAGCTCCCGGTGTCACCATCCACCGGAGTCGGGTCGCAGCAGCACGCCACCGCAGCTCTCCACGCTCCGAAGCTGGCCAGCTCCACGGAGGTAGGTCCGCAGTTCCGCAGCTCCACAGCTCCACGGAGGTAGCTCCGCAGCTCCACAGCTCCACAGGCTCCGTGACTTGAGCCTCCAGGTCGTTCCGGTTGGAGGTCGCTCCACGGCGCTAGGCCCCAACGGCAACGGAGACCCGACAGGGAAAAGGTCGGGTCTCCATGCAGGGAAGAGATTTAAAAGTTTCCCCCACCCACCCCCCACATATACACATTTAAAAACCCGCTACAAACTAAACCCTCAACAGGACAAAAAAAAAAAAATACACAGACAAACTGCAGAGACCGCTGCGACGTCGGTCGCGCCACCGCCCATTATAGCACAGAGGTGAGTGTGGGATCAAACACAAACTGACCCATTGATGTTGAATCCCCCATTAAGGCTGAGTTTTATTCCTGCTTTATGTTTTGCCTCATGGTAGTGCTTGCATTTCGATATTATTTGTTCATGTTGACTCCTCGCATGATGTTGATCTCCTGTTTATTGGTTTTGTTCTACTCAAATTGATTTCCATTCTTTTATTTGCCCTCTGGATGCCTTCACTTGTAGTGGTCCCGATTTCTTTGGGCTGGTGAATGGAACTTCGTTAAGAATATGGTTCTGCCTTTGATGATTTGGGTTTGATATTTTCTCTTTTTTATGTTATTGATTAGTGTGCATTTGTTCCAATGCTTTTCTAACTTTTAGTTCTTATCGCTGTTATTGGTAGCTTTAGATATCGTCTATTTGATATTAATGGTGGTAATTCTGATTTCTGCATCATTGGTGGTTTTAAATCCTCAGTTACTTATGTGTTTGATCCTCATAATGCAGCGGTCTCATTAACCAAGTCTGCTGATTGTTTCTTTTATATTTCCATGTTATATTTGCATTTGAAATCTTTCTTTGTTGCACGCAATTCCCCTGTTAATAATGGTTTTAATCCTTTCATTTTATGATACTGATTCCTTCATTATTTATGTAGTTTTATTGGGACTCTTATTGGTATTTTTAAATCTTATTAATTAGTTTAATCGGTCAGGTTATTGGTAGTGTTGAATTGCCTGTTATCGTTGGAGAGTTTGCATTGACTGATAATTATGCTAATTTTACTCCAGCTAGCCAGAAGCAACAGTATGCATGTATGACTGAAATGTGACCTTTTTTTAAAAAATATATTCTGCATCTACAACTTTCTTTTATAAATAAGTTGGCCTCGAAACGACATAATTTGAAAATGTGTTATTCATTCACCTCCTTGAGGTGAGGGATTGATGGTTAAAATAATGAAATTTAATAAAAGATGCTGGACATAGAAATAGAAACAAAAAGTGCTGAAAAAGACCCCAACATGTCAGAAAACACTCCACAAAGAGAATCTGAGATCTTCAAGTGAAATGCTAATTCTGCTTCTCTTTCTACAAATGCTGCTTGACCTGTTTGGTGTTTCCAACAGTTTCTGGTTTTATTCTAGCTAACAATAATGCTATGGCGTCTCATTCTATTTAAAATTTCTATATAGAGTCATACAGCACAGAAACAGACCCTACGGCCCAACTCGTCCATGCCCCATCTAAGCTAGTTGCATTTGGCCCATATCCCTCTAAAGCTTTCCAATCCATGTAGTTGTCCAAGTGTCATTTAAATGCTGTTATATTACCTGCCTCAGCTTCCTCCTCTGGCAGCTCATTCCACATACCCGCACCCTGAGTTGCCCCTCGGGTTAGTATTAAACCTTGCCCCACTCATAGTAAATATCTTTTTTATTCCCCTGCCCTGGGTAAAAGACTCTGCATTCACACTATTTATTTCCGTCATGATTTTATATAACCTAGTAAGATCATCCCTCAGCCCCCTGCGCTCCAAGGAATAAAGCCGTAGGCAGCCCAACCTCTCCCTATAACTCAGCCCCTCAAGTCTTGGCGACATCCTCATAAATTCACTGCACTCTTTTCAGCTTAATGGCATATTTCCTATAGCAGGATGACCAAAACTGAGCACAATACTCCAAATCCCACGTCACAAATTTCTTGTACATATGTAACATAATGTCTCAACTTCTCTACTCAATACCCCTGACCGATGAAGGCTAATGTATCAAAAGCTTTCTTTACCACCCTTTCTACCTGTGATGCCACTTTCAGGTAACTATGGACCTGTGCTCCTCAATCCCTCTCCTCTATGACACTCCCCAGGGGTCTATATATTAGCATTTAACTTGCTACTAATTATGCTGTTGTTGTCAAATGCATGTTTTTTTAAATAAGATTTGGTATTGGTTTCACTTCGACCTGTAGAGAGCAAAGGAATTTGTCAGGCCTTTTCTTTAATAATATGGTTCATGCCCTTTGCAATAGGTAGCCTGAGGATGATCAAGAGCTGAAATATTACATGTTCTTTTTATCAATAGACAATAGGTGCAGGAGTTTAGGGGCAGGAGAATAGCTTCGAGCCAGCACCACCATTCAGTGTGATCATGGCTGATCATACCCAATCAGTACCCCGTTCCTGCCTTCTCCCCATATCCCCTGACTCCGCTATCTTTAAGAGCCCTACCTAGCTCTCTCTTGAAAGTATCCAGAGAACCAGCCTCCACCGTCCTCTGAGGCAGAGAATTCCAGACTCACAACTCTCTGGGTGAAAAAGTGTTTCCTCATCTCCGTCCTTATTCGCTTACCCCTTATTCTTAAACTGTGGCCCCCTGGTTCTGGACTCCCCCAACATCGGGACCATGTTTCCTGCCTCTAGCATGTCCAAACCCTTGATAATCTTATATGTTTCAATAAGATATCCTCTCATCCTTCTAAATTTCAGAGTATACAAGCTCAGCCGCTCCATTCTCTCAGCATATGACAGTCCCGCCATCCTGGGAATTAATCTTGTGAACCTACGCTGCACTCCGTCAATAGCAAGAATGTCCTTCCTCAAATTCGGAGATCAAAACTGCACATAATACTCCAGGTGTGGTCTCACTAGGGCCCTGTACAACTGCAGAAGGACCTCTTTGCTCCTAGACTCAACTCCTCTTGTTATGAAGGCCAACATGCCATTCACTTTCTTCACTGCCTGCTGTACCTGCATGCTTACTTTCATTGACTGATGAACAGGGATCCCCGATCCCGTTGTACTTCCACTTTTCCCAACTTGACAGCATTTAGATAATAATCTGCCTTCCTGTTTTTGCTACCAAAGTGGATAACCTCACATTCATCCACATTAAACTGCATCTGTCATGTATCAGCCCACTCACCCAACCTGTCCAAGTCACCCTGCATTCTCATAGCATCCTCCTCACAGTTCACACTGCCACCTAGCTTCGTGTCATCTGCAAATTTGCTAATGTTACTTTGAATCCCGTCATCTAAATCATTGATGTATATTGTAAATAGCTGCGGTCCCAGTACCGAGCCTTGCGGTACCCCACTAGTCACTGCCTGACATTCTGAAAGGGACCCGTTAATCCCTACTCTTTGTTTCCTGTCTGCCAACCAATTTTCTATCCATATCAGCACTCTACCCCCAATACCATGTTCCCTAATTTTGCCCACTAATCTCCTCTGTGGGACCTTATCAAATGCTTTCCGAAAGTCCAGGTACACTACATCCACTGGCTCTCCCTTGTCCATTTTCCGAGTTACATCCTCAAAAAATTCCAGAAGATTAGTCAAGCATGATTTCCCCCTTTGTAAATTCATGCTGACTCAGACCGCTGTTACTGCTATCCAAATGTGCTGCTATTTCATCTTTTATGATTGACTCCTGCATCTTCCCCACCACCTCAGGCTAACTGGTCTATAATTCCCTGTTTTCTCTCTCCATCCTATCTTAAAAAATGGGATACCATTAGCTACCCTCCAATCCACAGGAACTGATCCTGAATATATAGAACATTGGAAAATGAACACCAATGCGTCCACGATTTCTAGAGCCACTTCCTTAAGTACCCTGGGATGCAGACCACCAGGCCCTGGGGATTTATCAGCCATCTGTCTACCCAACACCATTTCCTGCCTAATGTGGATTTCCTTCAGTTCCTCCGTCACCCCAGATCCTCTGGCCATTAGCTCATCAGGAAGATTGTTTGTGTCCTCCTTAGTGAAGATGGATCCAAACTACCTGTTCAACTCATCTGCCCTTTCTTTGTTCCCCATAATAAATTTACCCTTTTCAGTCTTCAAGGGTCCAACTTTGGTCTTAACTAATTTTTTCCTCTTCACATACCTAAAGAAGCTTTTACTATCCTCCTTTATATTCTTGGCTAGCTTATCTTCGCACCTCATCTTTTCTCCCCGTATTGCCCTTTTAGTTATCTTCTGTTGCTCTTTAAACATTACCCAATCCTCTTGCTTCCCGCTCATCTTTGCTACGTTGTACTTCTCTGTTATTTTTATACTGTCCCTGACTTCCCTTGTCAGCCACGGTCACCCCTTATTCCCCTTGGAATCTTTCTTCCTCTTTGGAATGAACTGATCCTGCACTTTCTGTATTATTCCCAGAAATACCTGCCATTGTTGTTCCACTCCCATCCCTGCCAGGGTATCTTTCCAGAACTCACCAGCTCCTCCCTCATGGATCCATAGTCCCGTTTGTTCAACTGTAACACTGACACCTCCGATTTACCCTTCTCCCTCTCAAATTGTAGATTAAAACTTACCATATAACCATAAACTTACTATATATTCCCCATGCAGATGTGTTTGCTGGACTTGCTCCTGGGTTTTTCCAGTTACAAATTGCTTGAAATTATGTTTGGACAATGTCCAATCATCAGACCAGGAAAAGTTGATGAGAAAAGAGATTATCTACAAGGAAAAGATGGGCAAACTTGGATTGATTTGTCTGGAGCATTGGAGGCTGACAAGAGGCTTGACACAAGTACAATTTGGTGAGGCATAGATAGGGTAGACAGAATGTTATTCCCAGGTTAGAAATATCAACGCCTAGAGGTTACAGCTCTAAGGTGAGAGGGCAAAGTTTAAAGGAGTTGTGTGGGGCAAGTTTTTTTTACATGTGGTGAGTGTATTGAATGTGTCACAAGGGGAGGAGGGGGAGGAGGGGGGGTGGACGCACATACAATAGTGGCATTAAGAGGTTTATGGATAGCCATATGGTTCACATACAAGCAGATGAGATAAGTTTAATCATTAGTTTAATATGTTTGCATTATCATGTTTGACATGAATATTGTGGGCCAAATGGCCTGTCCCTACACTGTACTGTTCTATAATTTATGAAGGGGAATACCCACACAACAAGAAACCGGTGAATGTCTAGAAACTTAGTTCCAATGCCATAAGATGTTTAACGGTCTCATAGATCTGGCCAAGATCGGTGCAAACAATGACAAAGTCGATCTGCGAGCATCTAATATTAGCAACTCTAAGACATCACACCTGCATTACTCTAATACCATTATATACACAGTTTTTCAACACGCAATCCATATACAGAGATGCACGCAGCATTGTAATCTTTGCAGAAGGTCGCATTTCATGGAGGGCAACAGGAAATGGTTCACTTACATTCAATTCTCAAAAACCATTTCCATCTTTGCTCACCATTTATTATCGAGCATGCAATGCTTCTAAGATAAAATGATGGGATGGAATTAAGATTTGAAATGAAGGCATAAAGTGCTGGAGTAATTCAGCGGGTCAGGCAGCATTCCTAGAGAACATACTGTGCCTGAAATAATGTTTGGGATAAAGACCCATAATTTATTTATTTGCCTCTGTACTCCACAATTTGAGATATGTAATAGAAAAAAAATCACATGTGGTTAAAGTACACATTATCAGATTTTATTAAAGCGTATTTCAGGGCACCATAATGTTTGGGCCACTTGGCTTCACATGTGTTTGTAATTGCTCAGGTGTGTTTAATTGCCTCCTAATGCACGTATAAGAGAGCTCTCAGCACCTGGTCTTTCCTCCAGTCTTATGATGTGATTGTATTTATGTTGAGAACTCTGGTCAAGGTGTGCCCACCATCCCTATAATCATTGAGCCATGCAGTGGACCTGTTGCAATTTTTGACAGAAACAGTCACTGACTGCCCTCTGCTGTCGTGAGATAGAATTACAGTTGTAATCCAAAACTGCAGATATCTTTCAAATCACTGCACCTGTCAAGTCAAGAGAGTTTATTGTCATGTGTCCCAGATCAGACAACAAAATTCTTGCTTGCTGCACGACAACAGAATATTTTAGGCATCAAATCAGATCCGATCTGATCAGTGTGACCACCTTTTGAAAGCGCAGCAGAAGCAGAAATCTCATCCAAGTATTTGTTACATTAGATATGAGCTTGAAGAGCCATGGCTGCATGGGCTACAAACCAAACAGTGAGAGATGGGGTTAGATGTGGTGGGAGGCCTTTTATCAATTGGCCGCCTTCTGAGTTGTAACTGTTTTGTATTCTATAATACTAATCTTGATTGTGGGAAAGGACATGGTCATTAGGTGCAAGGTGTTCTTGATGTTGCTGCACCTGTGGTCCAAATCCAGGGAATTACGAGACACCTTTTCCAGATTTTCTGGAGCTAGAAATAGATCAGTTTAGTAGATGTATAAACCTCCAGAAAAAAAGTGGAAAAATATACAATTATACATGGATTCATACAGAATCTCTTGTATATAGCTGACCCAAGGCATGCGTAGACCTGAGGTATACAGTGTATCTGCCTGCTGAGGGTCTACTTGCAAAGAATCAGTCTGGCTGCTGCTTTGGAAGTTAATTTTTTTGTTGAATCGTGCTGTACCAACAGTGCCTTGCAGAACACTTTAAAAAGAGGACAATGGTCAATGGTTCTTTATTATTACATGTACTGAGGTACCGTGAAATTATTTTTTTTGCACACAGTTCAGTAAATTATTACTATCGATAAGAACAATCACAGAGTATGTGCAAAGTATATTGAAGTAACCCACTGACATACAGATTTTGGTGCCATTTTCAAAGTCCGAGCTGCAGCTGGCCATAAAGGCACATTGGCCTGGCCGCACGGCCTCTCACCATTGCCTCAATCCGGATCGCCCAGTGAACAGTCATCCCTTTCCTCGCCCGGCCACCTTCAGACTTTATGCTCAGGGATGCCTCCTGCAGCTGACCTTGAGGGCGTGGAAGTTAAGACCCTGGATCCACATACCGGCCCTTTGTTCTTGTGTCCACCGTCGCCGATTCCCTTCGCTGTTCAGTTCTCCAGTCCTCAGGAACAAGCAGGAGACAAGCTCAGCGGCTTTCCTCTTCAGGTTCTGCAACGGATGAGCCAGCCCTGCTGCTGGCGAATTGCCCGGCCCGACAATCCTTCTGCCACACGGCTGGAACACTTTGCCTGAAATGACATCAGCGCCCTGGAGGAACGGAGACGACGGAACCTGTAGTGTGATTACCCAGGCGGACTGTCAAGATAATTCGGCAGAATGTCCTATCACTGGAACTTTCAAACAGCAACATCATCTTGCTTGGCTGCTGGTGAAAGGGACTGTCCATGTCAGATCGTTCACCTACAGTTAGAGTATCTGAACTTCATACTGTCTTTGTAATGACCACCATTTACCTCCTCCTAGAATACACTTTTACCAGGAAGTTCTGGGATGACAAGTAGACCTATTTGACAAGGGGTTAGTCCCAAACAGCTGCATGAAACAAGCTCCCAGCTGTCCACACTGAAATAATCAACTAGGTAAAACCTATCCCATGGTCTGCCTTAATCTCGCTGATCTCCAATCTGACAGTGTTATCCATAATTAGATTCTGCAAACTGGTATGTTCTAACGTCCAGGATATCACAACTTAAGTAGATAAGGTGATAAAGATATGCAGCATATATGCCTTTAAGTCAGGATATTGAGTATAAATATTGACAAGTCATGTTGCAGCTATATATAATGTTGGTTTGGCCACAATAGGAGTATTGTGTGCTGTTCTGATCGGCACACGACAGGAAGGATGTGGTGCCTTTGGAGAGGGTGCAACAATGTTTCACCAGGTTGTGGCCTGGACTCATTATCATCAACATTGGCAGCTCTCCTTCTCGAAAGACCATGCTTTTGCTCTACTTTGAGATCACCAGGGTCTTTGCATGCGTTGGCAACGCCTGCTGTGGCTGACCAGCCCAATTTCCAGTGACAGTCTTTGCTGCAATGGGAATAGATAAAGGAGGCCGTTGGGGTTGTAGAAGTTTGTTTCTTGCCGCCGGCCCTCCTCTATGCAGCATGCAAGTTCCTGCCCACATCCACCCTCTTAATGCCTTCTTGGACAATCTCGCGCCATGTGGAGCGATCTTCTGCCGTAGCCTCCCACGTTGTAGGTGTTGATGCCATAAGCCTTCATATCTCCCTTGCAGGCAAGTGGAGAGCATGCCGTCCAATGCGCTGAGAGCCAGTTACAAGCTGGCCGCATCTTTGGCATGCGGACATCGTCCATTTGTCAAACATGACCAAGCTATTGGAGGCATTGCAGACTCAGCAGAGAGTACATGTTGGGGATTCTAGCACGCTCCAGGATGTTGCTATAGGGGATGCGATCCTACCAGGAGATATTGAAAATCCATTTAAGGCATCGCATATGAAAGGTGTTTAAATGGCGCTCCTGGCGCATGTATGTAGTCCATGCCTCGCTGCTGTATAGTGAGGAGCTTGTTCTTCCACACCCTCATAGCCAGCATGGCTAGGATGGCTGCCACTTTCCTGACTCACCCGGTGATTTCAGTGTCCAGACAGGTTGTTGGAGATTGTAGATTGGTGACAGGTGAAATCCTCAACCACTTCTAGCATGTGGTCACAGATTTTAATGGAAGGTCCGTGGCTAATGTTCTGCTCGTGTGGGACTTCACCTTCCTTCCAGCATAAACAAAGCAGATGGCACAGAGACTGCGGAAGGGCATGCTTTCCACACTTGAGGATTTCTGATGACCTGGATTAGACAGTATTTATAACGAGAAGGCACCCGTCGGGCCACGGCTGCGGATCGGGAACATGGCTGGAGGCATTATCGAGGCACTGCAATCTCGATGCCATTTCCATAACTTGGGTATCCAAGCAAAGAATTTCGCTGTGACTTGTCACATGTGACAATAAAGTATTCAATTCAATTGGTTTCTGTGAAACATCGGAGGTTGAATGATCACCTGCACCATCTCTTCATGCATGGAAACATTTGCCTTATCCTCCTATTCCTAACCTCATTCGTGGAGTAATCACAGGCAATTTTATCATTCCCTTTTCATAACAATACTTCATATACCTGAATTATAATCCTGGTTAATAAAAGGCTAATATTCCATCCACCTTCACTCCTTCAAATGGATTAATTTTGCATACATTTCCTCAACAATATATATACTAGTTATATTTTCTTGAAGTAAACTTAGATGTACAATATAAAATTTAAATGAAACTAGTATTTAGATCGTTACTGTAGTCGACTGATGCAAAACTGCACTTTGTGAATCTCCTTTGATTTGCTAAGGTAGTGGTGGAAGGGAGATCTGCAGTGATTGTAGGATTATCACTGACCTGTGACTTGGTAAGCTTGCTCGTTTCCCTTTCCCCTGACTCTCAGTCTGAATAAGGGTCTTGACCTGAAACGTCAACTATTACTTTTCTCTGGAGATGCTGACTGACCCGCTGAGTTACTCCAGCTTTTTGTGCCTAACTTGGTAAGCAATGCTGGCTGTTTCGCAGGGAACACCACTAAATTTTCTGGTGTAAATGCCAACAACTGCCAGAACTTGTTGAGTTCTGCTGACAATGTCGAGAAAGCACAATGCTGAGCTGGACTGAATTCTCTAATGTCTGTCCTCTTGGGTTTGCATATCCTGCCTGTGGATTTGGTGGACAGCGTGGTGGAAACATTCACTGCAACGGCGGTCTTACGACTGCATGGAAGAGCAAAGCCACACGTTTTAAACATATATTAACAAGGTATCTAGTGCTTTATGGGAAGTTTTAAAAATGTAAGTTGTTTTTAATGTTTTGACTGGTTACTAATTTTAAGTCATTTTTGATTGTAGAGACAATCGGAAGCATTGAAAAGCTTTAACCTATAGAAGGGTGGTGCAGCTGATAGTGCTGATTCCTCACATCACTAGAGACCAGATATGGCTCCTGACCTCAAACTGTCTGTGTGGAGTTTGCATGTTTTCCCTGTGACCGCGTGGTTTTCTCCTAGGCGCTCTAGTTTCCTCCCACATTCCATAGACGTGCAAGTTTGTAGGTTAATTGGCCTCTGGAAATTTCCCCCAGTGTGTACTGAGTGGATGAGAAAGCAGGTTAACATAGAACTAATGTGAATGGTTGATCAAGGTCACCATGGACTTGGTGGGCTGAAGGGACTGTTGCCACAATGTATCTCTAAGCTAAACTGGGTACATGGTTTTGGCATCTGTCAAAAGTTATCTCATCCATTTAGTAGTGCAGCTTGTTCCAGTCTGCCCATGTAGCTGAACTGCATCTGGCGGCCAAGCTCTGGTGCCAGGTAGGGTGACGTCAATGAGTGTCAGAAACTTTCGTAATCCCATCCTTCCAGAGTGCAGGGTATCTGTGAACATGGTGGGGAGAAGATCTCTGGCACACTTTTGGTGATGTTCACAAGCACTGACACAGCGAAACACGGTAATTTAACACACGCTGCAGTTTCTTAGAAATACTTACGGCGGCTTCACAGCAAATTCTGGTCACATTTAATGTACTCAGTAGGGTTAGTAATGAGGTGGTCAGGATGAGTGAATGTTGCTGGGCAAAATGGGCTTCTCTCATCCAAATGTAACGTGTGTCATTATTTCATTCAACTGGAAAATTGACAAAGGGCTGGCAGATGGAATTTAACTCGGATGAGTGCAAAGTGATGCATTTTGGGACTTTAAACCAGGGCATGATATACACAGTGAATGAACAAAGGTACAGTTACAAGTCCATAGTTCCCTTAAAGTGGCGACATGGGTAGACAGGGCGGTGAGGAAGACATATGGCATTGGTCACCATTGGCATCTCTCCAGGATGCTGCCTGACGTGCTGAGTTACTCCAGCAATTTGTGACTATATTCAAGGCATATGGCATGCATGTTTTCATCGGTTGGTATATTACAAGAGTTGGGACATCAAGAGTTGAAGCAGCTGTATAAGACGTTGATGAGACCAACTTTTGAGTATTGTGTACAATTCTGGTTGCCAACTACTGGAAGCATTTCGTTGTCTCTGTATTGTACACTGACAATGACAATTAAAATTGAATCTGAATCTGAATCTGAATCTGATGTGGAGAGGGTGTAAAAAGGATTCACAAGAATGTTGCCTGGACTGAGTTACAAGGAAAGTCTGCAACTGTGAACTAATGGAAATTAATAGAATATGGAGGGGCATAGATATGGTTGGCATTTGGTCTTTATCCCAGGGTAGGGAGTCTAAAACTAGAGCACATATGTTTAAGGTGAGAGGGATTTAAAGGACAAGTTTTTCAATCGGAGAGTGGTGTGTACATGGAACAAGCTACCAGAGGAAATGATAGAGGCAGTTACAGTTGCAGCATTGCACTTGGACAGGTACATGTATAGAAAAAGTTTGAGGAATATGAGCCAAACATGAGCAAACAGGACTAGCTTAGGTTAGTGCCTTGGCCACTGCGTTTAATTGTATGACTCTACTGATCTATGAGGATTCTAACAGTGTCCACCAGAGGGCACGCATGCGATAGGAATTTATAAATCTTATTAAATTCTGCAGTTCTCAATGTTATTTTAATAAAATAATCGTAAAGAGGGAAGTGTGACTAAAATTAGAGCCATTGTGGTAAGGTGCACAATCTCCATTCGCCTGCTCATCTTTTAAACCCTCCAGGAGAAATATCAACCTCTAAGAGCCCTCTTCTAAGCCCACAGAAATGGGACAGTTAACAAATTGACCAGAACAAGCTCTGGTTTGTGAGGTGTTACATTGAGGAGGGCACATTTCTGCTGATGCCTCTTGAGCATGTGGCATCCATCATTTGAAACCCGAGGCTCTCTGTGATCTCGGCAATGAGAAGGAAAACTCTCTTGACTTGACTTGACTTGGAATTGCTTCTGACTTTCTTGGCATACTTGTTGGCATTGCAATCACCTGGGAGATACGGAGTTCTTCATACATCACCACCTTGTAGTCACATCACTCACAGTCTGCCCTTGCCCTACAAAGCCCGTAAATGTTTGGAAACAACTGCACTGAGCTTAGACAATAGACAATAGGTGCAGGAGCAGGCCATTCGGTCCTTCGAGCCACCACCACCACCATGGCTGATCATCCCCAATCAGTACCCTGTTCTTGCCTTCTCCTCATATCCCCTGACTCCGCTATTTTTAAGAGCCCTACCTAGCTCTCTCTTGAAAGCATCCAGAGAACCTGCCTCCACAGAGAATTCCACAGACTCACCACTCTCTGTGCGAAAAAGTGTTTCCTCATCTCCGTTCTAAATGGCTTACTCCTTATTCTTAAACTGTGGCCCCTGGTTCTGAACTCCCCCAACATCGGGAACATGTTTCCTGTCTCTAGCGTGTCCAAGCCGTTAACAATCTTCGTTTAGATGTGGAGCCACTGAAGGGAGGTTCTGTCCTCCCCTGATGATAGAACATGGCTCCTTAGCGTTTCAGTTCTGGGTCACCATCTGAATCCTCTTCTACCACAATCACTTGATCCTAAAGCCCTCCAGGTGGTTGCACCCTGAGCTCCAGCATTTTGAATTGAAATGTCAGGCTGTCAGGGTACTTGCTGCAGGGTCTTGTTTCTTCTGTATCCTGTATGACATTTTCAAACAGGCAATCGTGGAAGCAAATGCAGGAATTTAAGGCAATCATAGCTACCAATTACATTATTTTCACATTGCATGAAAAATGATTGGAATTGGCATGATCTTAGACGTACACGAAAGGGAAGCATGACGTGGGCAAAAAATTGATGAACTCACTATATGACCTTGCTCTTCTTCAGACTGATGTGGGGATGGTGGGGGCGGGAAGAAGAAAGGAACAAGCCCCCACCGCCACATCTTCCTGCCCCCACCACCCCACATCAGTCTGAAGAGGGTCTCGACCCGAAACATCACCTTTTCCTTCGCTCCATAGATGCTGCCTCATCCGCTGAGTTTCTCCAGCGTTTTTATCTATCTTCCTTCTTAAACATATGAACTTGCTCATTCACGTCATCTCCTGCCATTCTGAAGTTTCTGTCTTGTAACTGTCTGGTCCTTTTCTTGAACAGGATTGATTGTTGTGCTGTAACAGCCTTGTATCTGGCAGCATAAAGCCTGGTTTCCATCAGAGTCATAATCTCCCTTCACCAGCACATGTGACTTGTTACAATGCTCTCCATAATGTTTGGGACAAAGACCCATCATTTATTTATTTGCCTCTGTACTCCACAATTTAAGTACCCTTAAAATGAACAAAATCCTTGCAGGTCTTGACAAGGTAGGCCTGTAGTTGACGGTTCCATGGCTCGGTTGTGCCAGGCTCAAAATAAAAGGTCGGCATTCAAGACCGAGATGAGAATAGCCTTCCCTCAAATGACACTGAGATAAGTGACCGACCATGATCCTATGGAATGAAAGGAACATGCAATGAGGCTAAACAACACAATTTTCTGCTTCTGTTTCTGATGTGCAATGATATTCTTTTCCAACCAGTAATGTGAATGTACAATTGTACCACCTAATGGAAGGATTGCCCATCCTTGATCTTGTCATGTTAGCTATGGCTGATTTGTCACCTTGTATCACTATAGTGATTTCAAGCGCTATTGCAAGGGTGAAACAAAAACAGAGAATGCTAGTTATGTAGAAGTTTTGTTTTCCTCAGACACAGCCGATACTCGCCTGGCCCACTTACTCGGGTTGGTTTTCACAAACCATTTTGTTCCAATTTATCCAATTAGTCCTCAATCTTTAGGGCATGTGGGGTTGTGTGTATCCTAAATTAATCTTCTTGGTAAAACTTCCCGTTCCATCTACTCTCCTTTCTGCAACTAATGTCATCACCCCAACATGATATGGATTACATTAAAGAGGGAACTGCAACTTTCCACTTTTTTTCTTGTAGTCATTGGTATTCACGTCAAATGTCTTCTGTTCATAAGTGATAAGCAAAATTAGGCCATATGGCACATCAAGTCTACTTCGCCATTCAACCTGTCTGATCTATCTCTCCCTTGCAACCCCATTCCCCTGACGCAGTGGTGCTTCACAGCTCCAGTGGCCCGGGTTCGATTTAGACCTCTGTTCAGAATTTACACGGTTTCCCTTTGACCACCTGGATTTCCTCTGGATGCACTTGTTTCCACGTCCTAAAGATATTCAGGCTGGTAATTGGCCACAGCACAATGTCCCTAATGTGTTGGTGAGAGGGGTCGATGGAAATATAGGGAAAACATTAGGATTTGTGTAGACAAGTGTAAGGTTGGTGCTTGATGGTCAGCATTGTCTCGATGGACTGAAGGGTCATTTGCTATGCTCTGACTCTAATGGGCATGGTCAAGGGGGGGGGGGGTTCAATTTGGATTGATGACATGACATTGGATTCTAACCTTTCTCCCCACCACCTTTACATTTCACTCTATCTGAGAAGATTACGGAGAGTCGGATTGTCAAGGAAGACTCTCTCTAACTTCTACAGGTGCACAATCGAGAGCATGCTGACCGGTTGCATCGTGGCTTGGTTCGGCAATTTGAGCGCCCTGGAAAGGAAAAGACTACAAAAAGTAGTAAACACTGCCCAGTCCATCATCGGCTCTGACCTTCCTTCCATCGAGGGGATTTATCGCAGTCGCTGCCTCAAAAAGGCTGGCAGTATCATCAAAGACCCACACCATCCTGGCCACACACTCATCTCCCTGCTACCTTCAGGTAGAAGGTACAGGAGCCTGAAGACTGCAACAACCAGGTTCAGGAATAGTTACTTCCCCTCAGCCATCAGGCTATTAAACCTGGCTCGGACAAAACTCTGATTATTACCAACCACTTTCTGTCATTTGCACTATCAGTTTATTTATTCATGTGTGTATATATTTATATCATGGTATATGGACACATTTATCTGTTTTGTAGTAAATGCCTACTATTTTCTGTGTGCTTAAGCAAAGCAAGAATTTCATTGTCCTATACAGGGACACATGACAATAAACTAACTTGAACTTGAACTATCTGACATCCTTTTGTCTAATTTTCATCTCTAGCCTAAATCCACCCATCTGCCAATCAAAGCTCCCTCGGCTACATCCGCCTATCGCTTGTTAGGCTTTATCCCGTCCCCCCGCCTCTCTTTTCCAGCTTTTTCCCGCCTACTCGTCACTCTGAAGAAGAAGGTCCTCGACCACCTAGCCCGAGATTCTGCTTGGCCCGGTGACTTACTCCAGCCCTTTTTTTTTTGGTAAACCAGCTTTTCTTTGTAGACTTTCTTTGACGCCAAGCTATTGAGAAAACGCCTTTCATAGCACCGACATGCTAGTTCAGTACCTGCAGAAGCATCTGGCTAACACGCGGTGGGGCTGTGTGGCAACTGAGAGATTCTCTAGTGAAAGCTGCGCTTTGCCCGTATATGGCTACTCGCAGCTCACTGCTGTCAAAGTGCAGGCAGTTGAGACTTCCCCGGTCGTCCGTCCACACGCAGCCTTATAAGGCATTTCCCGACCATTATTTACAATATAAAATTGCAACAATGCGAATGACCGGGAGTTGAATCGCGGAGAGCGGTGCGTAGGAAACCATCTCCAAGTTTGTAACCAAACACCGCACAGCTTTATCCTAGTCTGATATCCTGAATCGGTCTGTTCACGCAGTGATTGAGTCTAAAGTCTGATTATAATAAGGCTATTTGAACATTGTTCAAAGCTAAAATACTACGATTTACATAAACGAGAAACCCGATTTTCAACTCGGTCGAAACTACCCAATCGCAAATTAATCTGGGTGTTTGAATTAACAATGTACCTGATATTTTCTTTAAAAATAACATGCAGAAAGCAATAAATCTGGCAAACAGAAATTGTGTTATTAAAGAGGAACAGTTTAAAAAGTACACGGAGTTAGTGCGCAGACAGAATCTGTGGCGATTTGGTCGAAATTAAAATAAGAAGGAACGCTTGACTTGTGCAACGCTCCTCCCTCATTCAGGATATTCTACAGCAAATCGCAACAAATGAAGTACTTTTCCAGTAGAGCCACTGTTGTTTAAACAGCATTCTATTTAGGTACAGGAAGTCCCACTGTGACAATGACCAGGTAGACTGAGTATAAAAGTCGGCAAGTTATGTTACATCAGTATAAAACTTTAGTTAGGCCGCATTTGGAGTATTGTGTGTATTTTAGGTTGCTATATTACAGAAAGCATGTCAAGGCTTTGGAGTGTGTAAGTTATCATGATTGGAGAGTACTTGGTATAAGTTCAAACCTTTATAATGAATACTCTTATCAATGAGTACAATGTTATCTACAAATATAATATTGTATGTTATACAATACACAGCTGTTATGCTGTTGCAAGGAAGAATTTAATTGTTCAGTTTTTGGTACATATGACAATTTAAAAGCTCTTTATTCTTGAAACCTGTATTGTTATCACTGGAGAGCAGGAGGGTGAAGGCTGACTTGAAAGCTATATATAAAATTAAGAGGCATAAATAGGGAGAGAATCAGAGTCTATAGACCAGAGTAGAAATGTCAAATAATAGAGGGCATACGTTTAAGGTAAGAGGGGGATTTAAAGGGGAATTGCTGGGCATTTTATTTTAGTTGCACTAAGTGATGAATGCCTGGAACATGTTTTCTAGAGGAAGTACTGGAATCAGATATGATAGCAATGTTCAAGAGATATTTAGACAAACCATATACGGCAGATAAGATGTGACTGCCATTGTGGTTAGTGCAGACATGGTAAACTGTAGATAGTGTTCCCGTACTGTAGTGTTCTATGTTATATGTGATGATAACCCAATGGTTAAAGCATATTGTATAATTGGTGCCTAAGATTGAAATTAATGGCCATAAAATGGAGAGAATGGGGTTGAGAGGGAAAGTTAGATCAGCCATGATTGAATAGCGGAGTAGACTCGATGGGCCGAAGGCCTAATTCTAATCCTATGATTATGAACGGCAAGAACTTGCAATAGTGTATAAAATCATGATGGAAATAGATAGCGTGAACACAGAGTCTTTTACCCAGGCTAGAGGAATCAAGAACCAGAGGACATAGGTTTATGGTGAGAGGCGAATAATTTAATATTAACCCGAGGGGCAATATCTTCACTCGGAAGACAGTGGGTATATGAAATGAACTGCCAGAGAAGTAGTTGAGGCAGGTACAATAGCAACATTTGAAAGACACTTGGACAGGTATATGGATAGGAAAGGTTTAGAGGGACATGGACTAAATGCAGGCAAATGGGACTATTTTGGATAGGGCATCTTGGTCAGCATGGTTCCCTCTAAAATCTCAAACGTGTGAGGAGTAACTAGGCAGGTCAGGCAGCATCAAAGATAGGAAGGGCGAGGTCACAGAAGAAATTGAACGTGATTGACAAATGGACCACTGTAACTTGTGGACCAATGTTGGACCACCAATGATTCGTGAGTGGGACTCTGGTTAAATTTTATGTATTAATATATTTCCTACCTTTTTGATGTTCCTCTATATGTACAGCATAGAATTCTCAGAGTTCCCTCATTGAAATAAATTCCATGCATACATCTTTTTGGAGAAAAATAGCTTTACACAAAGCATAAACATAACATAAAATTTGGAAGCAGCAAAAGAAATAGCTACATCAGGTCAGCATTTTTTTTTGTAAAATATATCTTTTTATTTTTGGTGCATTATTGTGCTCATCAACGTGAGGGATGTCAGTGCAGGGGTTGGCATATATTTTCACTTTTACACCTACTATCAGTATCATGTATTCCCAGATCAAATGCAGCATAGGTTAACTCAACAAAATCTTAATAGCTTTTTAAAAGTGCCCTGTTCGGCTCTCGCATAAATGGCTTGGGGAGTTCCATTTTCCACCTGAGCCATCTTGAAGTGGCAATGCCCAAATAGCACCAGAAACAAATTCCAAATTTTATATATTTACTGAAAACGAAATTCCAATAGATACATTTTCACTTGTCCAACAGGTTTCAAAATAAGGTGCCAAAACTTAATAGATAGTGGTGAGACTCTCAAATCTTATTAAAGAGAGAACCTCCATATCCTCTGCCTGGGTTTGATTTAGTTTTAGTGTAAAAGGCAGAAGGGTAGTCTGGCTCATGGCTCTGGTGTATCAAGTATAAGTGCAATATTTTGTAACATTTGCTTTTATGGTCATGGTACTTCCGCTGAACATAGAAGTACTCAGAGTATTTGAGTGCCCAATTGAGATATTGCATCCCTCATTTACCAACCTAGGGCCCAATGGAAGTTTTCAACCAAACCAACAGGTTGAGCCAGATTGTGAAGAAGCTTTATCTCAGCAAGTGGTGAGGGAGGGGGAGGCAGAGGGGGAATTGTTTTATTTTTCAAACCTTGAACTAAGTGGGAGAATAATGCCTGAGAGTGAATTCTGCGTGAGAATGAGGACTCTTGGTGGGAATTCAGTAACCTGAGTAAAGCTCAAGTATAAATGTGAAGGGTGAAGTTTGATGGTGAAGGGACAGCCTGAGAGCCATGTAGCTTGCAATGGAAAGTCACTACGATACTTCACAAACGAAGCCTGTCTCTTCATTTTTATCAACAGCAAATTGACTTCCAACCATTGGTTGATGTGAATTAGTCTGACACAATTTTCTTTTAAATATTAACATAAAAATGTACAAGAATATATAGTTTACATTTGAAAGGCAGGTGAAATATATAGAACTGGTTTCAAACACATCTGTGGCTTTTATACAATACGAATTTGTGCAATTTGCAGGCAAGCCTATAGAAAAGTAACATACATTATTGCATATAAGATAAACTCAGCTTTATTGCACAAGTGATGCGGTATGTGTAGTGTTCACCAACCCGATACACATAGAATAAAGGAAGCCCTGAACCCATTCCTCCTCAGCTTTTCCAAATGTGCTGATCTATTCAGAATTTTGGATTTCAAGAGACAAATGGCTATTAGTGTATAAGAATAGATCTCTGCACAAATGGTCCACCCAGGTAAGACAAGGGAAACATTTTCATCCATTCTTTTGGCAATTCTCTTCTCCACCTACTGACATTACTTACTCCATAACAGTGCCACTGTATGTAGTTTCAGTCTATATTGAACTAGTACATAAAAACGATTTGCCTTCCATCAGTACAAAAATAGCAAAATCATAGATAATATAACCCGCTTACTTTAAGCCAACTGGAAGTTAGCCACTCTTGGCAAACTTCCTTGCCTCATGATTGTGATTTATTTCCTCTTTATACCCTTTAAATGAGTTACACAATGATTATCAAACCTCTTACTAATTCACCTATCTCTGTAATAGAACTGCTAACAGCATCTGGCTGTTTCATCTCCTGTCGATCTCAATCTATGTAAAAAAATAATTGGTAGAAAATCACATGCTGCATTTAGCAAACGGTGAGCTAATTAACAATATTCCCTGAACGTGAACACTATCAGAATGACGGGACCTTTCAGCCAAATAAACCTCGATCTCCTTGCATACTTTTGAACCGTGGGAAAGGAAGGTGAATTTTCCGACCTGCAGTGAAAAGACAGCAGCCAAAGCACAAGTCGGGGATTAGAGCATGTTATAGAAAACCTCAACAGCGTTCCAAAATCTTAGGGCAGTGTAGACCAGTGGGACACTTGGGTAGTGCATTATCCAGTCCTCGTGATATACCACATCTCAAATCTGACCCTCAGAGGCATAAAGGTCACTTTAACTTCCTATGGGAACTTACCAAAGGAGATAAATCTACAGCAGTGCAAGGGGATTCTTGTGTTATTGAATTTCATACTTTGGTTCAATGGTTAACAATTTGCTTGCAGTAAGAGCGTTTTCAGTGGAATATATGGCATTTACTCAGATAATTATTACAAGCGATGTGGGAAAGTCACGACAATGACTGCAAAATAAAAACTTGCTGAAACAATGAGGCATGACCACCTTTATCAAAAGGCCCTGCAATAGCGTTCACTGCCATCATGGCCATTCAAACATTTAATTTTTAGTGATTAATGCATCCGATCCTGCAGTTTGATAATGTTTTTGTAAATAATGTAACTTTCGATCTGGGTAGAGCTGGCCCGGGCATTTGCAATCGTTTTGGTCAAGTCACTGTATTGATTGCTTAAGTACACGCAAGATGTAGTCTATGGTAGTATTGAAGGAACCACCACCACCCACTTCACAATGTTTTGGAAAATTGGCCATTAAAGTCTTCCATGCAAAAAGGAAAGAATGAACAGCAAAATTAATATTTCTTGTTGGTTTTTCTCAAATTAGAGCACCACTCTTGCTACAGTTTTTTGTTCAAAATAGACACAAAATGCTGGAGTAACTCGGAAAGTCAGGCAGTTTCTGTTTCAGGTCAAGACCCTTCTTCACGTCATCTATTCCTCTTCTTCATACAAGAGATGCTGCCTGACCTGCTGAGTTACTCCAACATTTTGTGCTGATCTTTGGTATAAACCAGCATCTGCAGTTTCTTCCTACACTTATTTTGGTTCAAGTTCCATTTAACGAGCTGGATCTACACTATAGACTGAAACTCTGCAGCATTCAGAGACCGTTGGATGAAACTCCTGGTAAAAGAGGAAGTGGTTCCATACCCACTTGCTGATTCCAGTGGATTTTGTGGAAACTTAAGTTTCCATGTTGTTTTTCAAAGAGAGGAACTGTGTTTCCCAGGTGCCCCAGTCTATATTCTCTCTTCAGCCATTACTCAAAGCATATTGTTAATTCACTAAGTTTACTATGCCTTTAACAATAACCATTGTGATCAGGGATATTTCCAAAGTGCCACAAAAATATAAATCTTTCTTTCTCTGAGTCATAAAAAATCAAAAAACCGTGTTGCACAGTTAGCTTTGTTTGGGGCTTTTATATCAGAGCCAGTACGGTAAGCTGTGTAATATGGAGATCTGTAAACTATATTGCCTCAACGTAAACACACATACTTTGGTTTTTATTTGGCAATAGGGGAGCTAATGAGAGGGAAAAAAAGAAATACATTTAGGGACGTGCGTCAAAATAGTTGGAGTTGAGGGGTATGAAATGTCAGCAACTTAAGGGAAGGCAGAGAATATTAGAGAAATTTCAACTGAAAAAAAATGACGTGCCAATTCTATGATAAATTTACACTAATATTACATGTAGTTTTTGACCTATTTTATTTCCTCCACTAAGTTTGGCCAGATCAGGAATTAAAAGTAGCTCTGTCTGCCCCCAGTGACTGTACCAACCATTC
This sequence comes from Amblyraja radiata, assembly GCF_010909765.2. NCBI lineage: Eukaryota > Metazoa > Chordata > Chondrichthyes > Rajiformes > Rajidae > Amblyraja > Amblyraja radiata. Next base: position 27,845,940 of record NC_045975.1, on the reverse strand, counting down.
AGGATCTCTCCATTGTTGCTTGTACAATCCTCTGCAAAGTTATACCCAAATAACAATGACTTGGATGTTAGAGCCATTTCTTAAAGTGCACCTTGCATATATATATATCCACTACCTGGGTTCCATCCATTCCTGCTGGAAATCATTTCTTATTGGTACTTTCCTTTTGTATCTTCCCTTCTAAAAGCAGCAGTATCTTGGAACCTGTTAAAATATTCGCAAGTTTGGTCATGAAAGTAAGTACGACTCATGCTTGGGGGCACAGAGTATTGGGTGAGAGGGTGAAGCCTTAATTACTTCCTAAGTCACAATCTTGTAAAACAGTCTGCAGAGGTCAGTAACTCGACAGTAAGTTCCATGCACAATGGAGGAACTGGTGAGACTTTGTATAGCTTCAAGATCAAAATAATAATGGACTAATTAAAACAAATGCATGTGTCTTTTTCTGGTCCATTCCCTTGTTAAACAACCCAAAATGAAGAATCTGTCAAGCACAACTTTCCACTCCATCTCTCCAATCTGACCAATGATGTGTTAATTTCTTCAACTTGTCATGTATTAATAACGAAGCAAAGTGCTGTTTTGTCATCAAAGTCACATGAATGAAGAGTGGTCCCGTGTGGTAATTGGGACAGTTGTCATCATCAAAGACTGTGGGCTCCCATTTATAACTATTCCTCACAGAATTGCTGTTCCTCTGTGGTGTGGCTATATAGGTATCGGTTACGAGCATCATTTATACAGATTTCAATAAACATGCCCTTCCAAATTACCCAGGGATGGCAGTCCAAGTGCTGCTGTAATAGCAATAGTTGTGGCTTGAATAGCAATCCCTCTATAGAGAGGGTGAGGCAAGCGTCTGGGCATGGAGACCAGTGGCAGTACATTCCATCACTCCAGAAAGCTTTGTGCAAGTGTTGAAGTGAAGACCAGTTACTTGGAGAGTTTGCTGATGACACGAATCAGTGCACCATTTTCATCTTTCAGTCTCTGGTTGTCAGCTCTCAAATCTGTTAAAACCTGAATAGATAGTTAAAAAAAAACCTCTCATGCTTAGTCTTGTCCATTGCACACAAGCATAGGAGAAAAGCAGAGTGTAACCACCCCCCTCAAACCTGCCCTGCCATTCAGTGTGACCATGGCTAATCTATGCTGTCCTCCTCTCTCTTTAAAAAAAAAAGTCCCCATAACCGTCATTCTTTGATATTTCATATATTTATCTATCCCCACCTTTTATGTAATTATCTGACCACCATCACCTTCTGGTGCAGAAAATTCCAGAGATTCACTACACTATAAAATAAATTTCTACTCAGTTGTAAATGAACAGCCCCTTATTTTGCAGTTATCTCCCCTTGTTCATGGTGAAAACATCCCAACATGAAGTCCAGTTTAAAGCCCCTTAGGATCATCTGTGCTTGAATAAGGCCACCCCTCACTAATAGAACAATGTTTGCTTTACATAAAGTATAGTTCAGGCATTTAAAAACTAAAAGACTTCATACCTTCAGTTCTTCCTCAAGTTCGGAGATTCTTCTTTCTAAAGCTTTTCGCTCCTATTAAAACAATCCAACGTGAGTACAGTGTCATGTAGAGTTTTGTAAAGTCAACATATAGAATTACAGGAAAACCATCTACTCGGCAAAACTATCCCAATATCATCTCTAGCTAATATGCCATGACATTTATATATATCATGCACTTAAAACACATTCAATTTCCTTCCATATTAGGATCCAGCTAAACAAGTAATACCATCCTTTTAACATCGCACATTGTTCTTTTATATCCCTTTTACGCAACCTGTTATTGATGTGCCTATTAGTTTAAAAAATCATAATTTACTGTCTCTAAACTTTCATATTAAAACTCTCTAGTAGCTCCCCTGCGTTCCACTGAAAATAGTAATACAGCATGGAAACAGGCCCTTTGGCCCAACTTGCCCATGCCGACCATCATGCACCATCTGCACTGGTCCCACATGCCTAAGTTTGGCCCATATCCCTCTAAACTTTCCTATCCATAGACCTGTCTAAATGTTTCTTAGATGTTGTGATACCTGCCCCAATTACCTCCGGCAGCTCATTCCATTCTTTATGAGATAACATTGTTGATTATAATGCAGTGTCTGTTCAGGATTTTTTCTATTCTTCCATCCTCTGACAGTAAGCCCAACAATGTACATATTTTAAATGGTATACCAATTTTTTTTCAACATTAATTCTTTATTTTAATGTTTGTATCCTAAAACATAAAAGGCATTAATCCTTCTGTGATCCTTTTTTAGTTGCTGAGGGATAATTTTCTGTATATCTCTATCAATCTGTTGGCAGATTGTAAAAGTATTAAAAACATCCACTAGCAGAATAATATTATTTAGTGCATTTACTCTCTATGCACTTAACTTCACTGCGATCTATCTATATATCCAATATGTTTTCCTTAGTTTGCCAAGCACCTTAATTATTGAAAATAGCAACATTAAAAAAAAAAGTAGCCCCCATCTCCATTCATTATGGGGAAATGCAAGATTGAAACAAATACCTTTGACAATGTAAGAAAAATGTACCTGCTCCCACTCCTTGCTTTATATCTGACAAACTACTCTATCGATGCCTTCACTTTAGCTTTAATATAATCAACCACAATCATTGTCACCATCATATTTCAAGATCTTTTAACCATTTTCCCACAACATAGTTTAAAATTATAGGTCCCCTGACAACATGGGTATTTAAAATGACAAATGTGCTAACTTGGTGACTTTAAGCAAACACTTCGCCATTCAGTTTTGGATGACATGTTCTGTTACCATCTTTTAATACAAAAAGAATCCCTGCAGAGACTCGCACCATGATATGTGGGTCAAAAATTTAGAAGGAATTCTGCTTTCTTATGTCACCAGTTAATCTGTTTTATACACTAAATTTCCTACTATTCCCTTAGTCCACTGTCAATATTAACCATTGTTGTGCCTATTTCTAACTATTCATCATTTGGTGTTCATTCCCAGAAATATCCAACAATCTACGCAGATCCTTAGAAAGTGATGTCAAATCTGAAATGGTTGTGCATTTCTGCTCTCAGTTGGGTGTTAGTGACCACCTTACTGGAAATAATTTGAGATTGCAATCATGCACAACATTTATATGCAACCACATTTGATACACAATATTTTTTTCTGGGGCCAATTACACTGTTTGCATGGGGAGATTGATGGGGTTTGCCTTTCCTTCTATCTTTTAAATGATCTCTGCCTCTAAATACATTTTCTTTACCGAGTAACAGAGGTGTCTATATAACCCATCTTATTGCCAATCTATTGACTGATGCAGTGTTGTAAAAAATATTATTCTTAAAAATACCAGTGCTCTGTACTTCTACATTTCATTTGCAGATCCTATACTCACCTTTTTCTCCATCTCCAGATGGGCAGTCCTGTCTGCAAATCTTTCTTGCATCTATCAAACCAAAAGAGACAAAGATGGATGGAATATTATGTCATTTTGCATTACTGAGACTTGACCAGAGCCATCTGCATTTAAAGTGGGCATGTGTGCGGACTGATTGTTGCCGATTTACTACTGAATGTGTGTTTGAGGATGGTTTAATTAGTTTAATATGAAATGCAACTTTGAAGGCATAGTTGTGTTGACATAGCAGTGTGAAGGTAATATACTGCAGATTGGTGAGGACTGGTGTAAAGTCCCGATTTAATGCAGGGTTGGGAGTGTGAGGGATAACAATAGTATAATTTTAACACTGGGTAAGGGTGAAAACTGCTGCTGATGTAATATTTGCTGGGTGTATTTGAAGACAAAGGAGTGTTGACTTATTACAAATTGGAGTGTGACAGAAAAATGTGCTGAAGGCAGAAAATGTTGTTGATTGCAAGGTATGAGTGTGTGAAGATGGGTGTGCTGTTAACATTACCAAAAATGAGGCGGAGAGTGAAATCCATTTATTACAGTGTGGAGCGAAATGTACCATCGTTATTACAAGGTATGAGGGTGGAGAATGGTGTCAAGTTATATAAGATAAACACAAAATGTTGGAATAACAGCGGGTCAGGCAGCATTTATGGAGAAAACGAATAGGTGATGTTTCAGGTTGGAACAACGCTGCTACTCCAGCATTTGTGTTTATCTTTGGAATAAACCAGCATCTGCAGTTCTTTCCTACACGTTGTACTAAGTGCTCTTTACTTATTATAGGGTATCAGGGCAGAGGCTACTGTTGCTTTAATACAGGCTGTTAGTGCATTTAATTCACTGCGGAACATGAGGGCAAGGATTGTTCTTGAACCATTATTGGACATGAGGGCAGGCAGTGTTGTTGATTTATTACAGGGCAGGATAGAAAAGATCACAATTGATTAACGGCATGGGCAGATGGTGTTAATTTATTACAGGACAAGGAAGTCTGATGCCAGGGAATCCTGTCAATTTACTGCAGAGTTAAATAGCAGAAAGTGGATTCGATTTTATACAAGACGGATCATGGTGGCAGAGTTCCGTTGATGTAATCAAAGATGTGAGGGCAGAAATTACAGTGAATTTATTACAGGTTGCGAAGACTTGGAGGTCCTGTGCTTTAGAGTTTGCAGGAGTGAGGGCAGAGATTGCAGTGGAAGGCCAAGTGAGCAAACATTACAGTCCATTCCTTGCTAATGTGAGGGCAAAGAGAGGACATACTTGTTTTAAGGGAAGGGGGCAGAGGTTGGTGTTGATGTACTACAGGGTACAGGAATGCGAGGCCAGAGAGTGCTGATGATTCATTCCAGCGCATGAGCAGAGATTTTATTTGTATGTATCACCGGCAACCGCCCACTGCTAATTGCCCCTGAACTGAGGAACAGTTCCGAATCGCCCACCAGTAAAGGTGTAGCCCGCTGTTGCAAATATCCAGAACAAGTATTGATGATAGAGTTCCTTCCAATTATTATTTTTTTTAATTAATTACTGAGCAAAGGTAAGTGAATACAACATTGTGTATTTATTACAAAGCAGGAGGCATACGATGCTGTTAGTGTATCACAGTTAGTGTTGTTAAGTTTTATAACAGGGTGTGAAGTCAGAGATTGCTGTTGATTTATTGTAACACACAATATTGAAAGTTGCTCCTGGTTTATTACCGAGCAAGGGGGCAGAGGTTATTGTTGATTTGGCATGGGGTGTAGGGGAAGAAAGTTGTAACAAAGCCCGAGGGCAGAAATCCTTGTTGATTTAATCAGGAGGGGAGAAGACTGCATTTAATTCATTTCAGAATGCGAGAGCAACAATTGTTCTTGATTTGTCACTGGGCATGATTCAGATTCAATTTTAATTGTCATTGTCAGTGTCAGTGTCATTGTCAGTGTACTGTGTACAGTACAGAGACAACGAAATGCAATGAGGGAATGAAGTGCTACTGATTTGCTACAGGGCAGGAGAGTAACGATTACAGTTAATTTATTGCAGGGCGTGGAAGGAAAAACTTTATTTATTATAGGGTGAGAAGGTCTGAGGGCAGAGAGTTCTCTCATTTTACTAGTGTTAATTTATTACAGGTTGAGGACACAGAATGCCATTGCTTTATACCAGCCTGCAGGAGTACAAGGATAGAGATCGCAGTGGATTTATTTCAAGACAAGGGAGCAGAGAATAGTGATTTATTATTGGGAGGAAGAGCAATAATCACAGTTGACTCCTTGCTTGACGCACTAGTATGAGAGCAAAGATTTGCAGATTTATTTAACGGCAGGAGGGAAGAGGGTGTCGTTGATCTGTTACAGGGTGCAGGAGTGCAAGGACGGGGAGGGATGATGACATTTTACAGGGTCAATTTTATTATTTGTATGAGTGATGTGGCATCACTTGCCAATGTCCATTTCTAATTGCCCTTGGACTGAGGAGGCAGTTCAGAATCACTGATGAGGCTGTGGACTGCGGTCACACATTGGTCAGACCAAATAATGATGACATTTTCTTCCACCATATCTATTTAATACAGGATAATTGAATGTGTCTCAAACATTGTTGATTTATGTATATGCCAGGAATGGAGGTCAATGGATCACATGCGGGCAGAGAAGATTAGGTTGACTTGACGGGACAGGCAGCATGTCTGGAGAGAAGGAATGGGTGACGTTGGTCTTGGTCTCGACCTGAAGCGTCACCCATTCCTTCTCTCCCGCTGAGTTACTCCAGCATTTTGTGCCTACCTTCAATTTAAACTAGCATCTGCAGTTCTTTCCTGCACAGGTTAACTTGGCATCATGTTCAGCACAAACATTGTGGGCAGATGGGCCTGTTCCTGTGCTGCCCTGTTCTATGTATTACAAAGCATGACACACTACTGTCAACTCGTTACAGAGTGAGAGTGCGGAGAATTGGAGTGTGAGGGGACAGTATGCTGTCAATTTATTACACCATACAAGGGGCAAAAGTGCTATTTGATTTATTACAGGATGTGAGGGCAAAGATTGAACTATTACAGAGCAAGATTGCAGAGTTTGTTGCTTTAGCATGGGGTGTTATTTATAATAAAGCCTGAAGTCAGAAGTTCTCGTTGATTTAACGTTTGAAGACAGAGGGCACAGATTGAAAGTAACAATTGTCCTTAGTTTGTTGCTGAGCACGAGTGCCAGCAAATATCGTTGATTTATTGTAAACCGTGGGAGCAGAAGGTGCCAATTTCTAATGTGGTGAGAAAGTCTGAGAGCAGGGTGTCCAATCAATTCACTACCAAGTTCGAGTTGGAAATGCTGTTGATTTATAGCAGAGCAAGAGAGTGTGATGATAGAGTTGATATTTAAAAGGGTGCAGGGGCCACAAGGGCAATGGATTTATTACAGCTTGTGAGAACAATGGGGTGAGTGTCATTGTCTTGTAACAGCACACAAGTAGTATGAAGGCACAGACTGATGTCAGTTTTGTAAGAAGGCTCTTGATATATTGATGGAGAGCAGGGAGTGTTGTTGATTTTATTACGGTTCATGACGGGAATCATAGTTAATTCATTGAAGGGTTGTTGATCTATCTAAGGATGTGCGGGCAGAGATTTTGTTTGTTTGCATGTGATAAATGCCATCACTGGCAAATGTCCATCTCCAATTGATCCTGAACTGAGCAGGTAATGACAGATATCCTTCTCCGGTGGGTTTTGTGTAAGTTTGGCACCGGCCAGAAAATGCTGTTCATTTATTACAGTATATGAGGGGGTATAATGCTGTCAATTTATTACAGGGCAAAAGAGCGTGAGGATATTGCATACTACACAAGGCCAGGGACGAATTGGCCTTAATTTGTCATATACTTTATTCTGAGAATTATAGGCACTCTGTCCCTTCACCTTTTGGACGAGGTTGACTTGATTGTATTAATGTATAGTATTGGTTTGGATACCATGTAAAACAAAGCTTTTCATAACCTCAGTACATGTGACAATAATTTACTACACAGATGATACTACTGTTTCTTTATTATGGAATGTGAGAGCTCAATTTGTATCAGATTGTAGGAACAGACAATGCCATGATATAGTTTGAGAACTGGTTGTATATTAATAATTGATGACTTGTAGATAAACAAAGAACTATCGGCTTGGCATGCTTTGTCAGAATGAGGGATCTGCTCTGTGATACTTGTCTCACTGTTTGATGAAAACGTGTAGGGCAGAGAGGCCATTCAATCTATTAGGTTTAAATTAGCCAAAACATTTTTATTTTAATGAGATTTTCAACCTTAAAGTTTACATCGTGCTGGAGTAACTCAGCGGCTCAGGCTGCTTCTCTGGATAGGTGCTTTTTTGGGGCCAGGGCCCAACCCGTCACTTATCCATTTTCTCCAGAGATACTGGGGTTACTCCAGCACTTTGTGTCCTTTTGTGTAAATCAGCATCTGCAGTTCCTTGTTTCTACTTTCCAACTGTAAGTCTGCTTTCTATTGTAATGTTGACAAACGGGGAAGGTGGTTCCATAACTTTCACTAAAATGGCTTTCTTGTGGCTAAGCTGAAAGGATAAATCAGGTGGAGTCAGTGTAAATTGCCCACAGCATTTATGAAAAGATAGCTGATTTAATGGCAAAAATAATAGCCAAAGTTGAAATGTGTTTGCAAAGTAACCAAGATTGGGAAATAATTATCCCAAGATGTTTGATTTTAGAAAAGATGGGCAAAATAAATAACAGGTCTTGATAAAATTGGGATAAGGCAGTGGATAGAAAGGGGCTTAGTTCAGAAAATTAAGAAATTAGGTCAATTTGGATGGAGCTAAGAAATAAAGTTGAAAACATTGTGTATTGTTCCCCAATTGATGTATGGAGTGACATAAATTCAAAAGCAGTGCATACAAAAAGAAATGTTAAACAATGTTAATCCATGCATAATCTGATAACATCAACTAGTTGCAGGACAGGATTAATTCATAAATAAGTTTAATAGTTTCAGAAATGAATAATGTGGAAACAGGCAAGATTAGATCTAGCATTGTGTAAGGAGAGAGTTAAGGAAATTAATCTGGTAATTACAGGTTTTTAAAGAGGAAGAGTGATCATGTGATACAAATGTAGCAAGGAACTGCTGGTTTAAACCGAAGATAGATATAAAATGCTGGAGTAACTCAACGGGACCTAGGCACCATCTCGGGAGAGAAAGATGGGTGGGTGACTTTTTGGGTCGAGACCCTTCTTCAGACTGGTGAAGATCTGAAGAAGGGTCTCGACCCTAAACGTCACCCATTCCTTCTCTCCAGAGATGCTGCCTGTCCCGCTGAGTTACTCCAGCATTTTGTGCAAAATTACTATTGAATTGACACTAGGGTTTTGAATCTAAACAAAGCAAATAATTAAGGTGCGAGGCATGAACTGGCTGATAGATTGAGAAATCTCAACAAATGTAAAGCAATACACATGAAATGGTTTATTCTAGAAGAGTTGACAAAAATGTATTCCTCATAAGGGAGAGAAACAAAAGGAAGGCTCATACTGCTCTGGTTGGGAAGATAGAATGAAAGTAATTTAGCGAGAAACAAAAAAAAAAAACGGACAAAGCCTCTATTGATCATCAACAGAAAAGGTTATCAAAAGTTAAAATGGGCCTTTGACAATAAGGAAAAAAAATAATAGAGAATAGAGAAAGGGCAGAGATACTTAACATATTTTGCGTATGCCTTCATGAAGAAAATCACAGTAGGCAAGGTTTAAAAAAACATCAGCCTAGGCGCTGAATGCATTCAATTCACCGAGTTAGCTAGAATAGCTTGAAAATCCTCACTATTGACCTCAGATCCTATGAAGTCAGGTCAAACATGGGCGAGGAAATCTGATTACCACCTTGTCGTCCTCCACAACATAGTGAAACACTTGGAAATGTTTATCGTAGGTAGCAAGAGAAAATAATGTACTTTAATACACATCACCAAAAGTGGCTTGGTCGCAGCAACACTGACAAGTCCAAGCCAACACAAAAGAATAAAATTATTTGGTCTTATCCTTGTCAATCTATTCCAGATGCACCAGGTGAAATCTGTACCGGTGATGACATTGGCAGGAGTTATGACTAGATAGAGTCCTTATGGAAATTAAATTCCCAGGTCCCCCACCATTGTGCTAAATGGGATAGATTCTGAGCAGTTTTGGAGTTGGGGAAAAAAAGGCATCTAGGAGGGGATATGGACCATCAGCAGCTTAAATATAACTACACCCTCAGCTTTAACCATAGGGCCCAGCGAATCCTCAAATGCAGCATTGCAATTATGTCAGGATCAACGCTGGTACAATTAATGTAGAAAAGCACGGCAGGAGAAACACCAGACATACATAAAAATTAGTGCCAGCCAGGGAAAATTGTGATACAGGAGTCTATGCATGCTGTACAGCAAGACCAGCCTACAATTGATAAAACTAAGCAATCATACCACCAATAAATCAGATTCTTGAAGTGCAGTTCTATTAGCTGTGAATGGCTGTGGACAATTAAGTAGCTCAGGGAAGTTGGCAACTCCAGGGAAAATACATCCCCAACAATGATTGGTGGGGCCCAGTGCAAATGCTGAGGTCAAGACTGAAGCGTTTGTATTCATCTGAAGTATGAATGGATGATTTGCATCTCCTTCCTCTTGAAATCTCTGCCATCACAGAAGCCAGTTTTCAGCCATTCTGATTGAATCCGCACAATCTCACAAAAAGGTTGAGAGCACTGAATATAGCCAAGGCTTACAGCACTAAACAGCCGAGTTATAGTTCTGAACACCAGCATCTGATTGTGTGGAAAATTGTCCAGCTGTGTCCTTTTGCAAACTGCAGGACAAATTCAATTTGACTAATTAACATCTAATAGGCTTTCTCTCAATCATCACCAAAGTGATGAGGTGTCTTCATCAGTACTCAGATGGCACCTGTACGCAAACAAACTGCACACTGATACCCAGTTTGGATTTGCCAGAACCACTTGCTGCATGATCACTTGGCTGAGGCAAGATTAACTGTATTTGATATCAAAGCAGTGTCTCTGAATGTGAAATCAAGAAGACTTGGTGCAACCAAAGTCATTTGGTATTTAAGGTGATAATACCCCAATATTTGGAGCCTAGTCTTGCACAAAATGTGGATGTTGGAGGTCAATCATCTCAGCCCCAAAACGTTACCACAGCACTTTCTCAGGACAGAATCCCAGAATCTACTTTCGAATAAACTGCTTTGTCAATGGTCTTGCCTTGAGTATAAGATCAGAAGAGGAGAGGATCACTGATTATTCCACATTTGTCTATTCATAATTTTTCAACAAATTATGCAGTTCATCTCTATGACTAGGCAATAATCAGGCATGAGCTGCAAGGTGACATTCACCCATGAGAGGCCAGGCAGAGGCAACCTCCAAAATTATAAAATCTCACCATCTCCTCTTGATGTGTTCAACTTCCTTGCAAAATATCTACCAAATCAAATTGTATTCTTTCTTTTCTGAACTGCTCACTCATCCGTTCTCTCTCCTCCTCATACCTCTCACAATGTACAATGACATGCTCTATTGTCTCTTCTTGCCCACAGTATTCACATCTACCTGTATTATGCTTGCCTATTATAAAAAGTGTACTGTTCAGACCAGTGTGTCCAAATCTAATTCTTGAGATTACTGTCTCCTCTTTTCTGTTTTTTCCTGCACATCTAATTTCTCCCACTTTCCTCTGGACTCTGTAGAACCACCGTCCTTTCCGCTCTTCATCCCATTGCTTTTGCCATCTTTCCTTCAGTCTTTGCTTAATAATGTCTTTGATTTCAGTTTTACCTATGTTAATACTTAAATCAATTTTGCTTCTTTTTGCTACCTCTTTTGCTACCTTATCTGCCATTTCGTTTCCTCTAATGCCAATGTGTGCTGGTACCCATAAAAATATGACTATAAGCCCCATCATTTGAATTCTGAATAGTGTTTGTTGTATTTCAATCAAAATGTCTGGTCTACTGTCTGAATGGCTGTGCTGTAAACTCTTTATTGCTAAACCTGAATCTGAGCAAATAACTGTCCTTAAAGGCCTAGTATCCTCGACCCACTGTACCGCTAACAATATTGCAATCATTTCACCTGTGTATACTGAGACCTCATTATTGATCCTCTTCCCTACTTTGATGTGAAATTCTGGTACAATAAATGCTACTCCTACTTTATCTACTGAATCTTTTGATGCATCTGTATAAATTTGGACAAAACTGTAGTATCTGTCAATGTATTCCTGTATGATGACTGAATTATACCTATGTTGTTTATCCTTGTTTTCCTGTTCTAATGTTGTAAAGTCTACTGTTGCATCTGGAAGTATCCAAGGTGGAATTGAAGGTAATGGAACTGTTGGAACCACATTTAATTGTGCTATGCCGATTTGTACTGCTCTCTGGGTCACTGTCCATCCAAAACTCATTACATTGCTTAACTCTCCACCGTCAGCATCCTACAGGTCGCCTTTGATAAGAAACTTAACTGAACCAGCCACATCAGTATTATAGCTTATCAACTTGTACTCCACCCACTGTACCCTGTTTCAACTCTATCACCTCCCCATAGCTTGTTGCTTGTGGTAAGTGGAGTGAGTAATGCAGTGAGATGGAAAGTAGATTGATCCCTTCTCTGTGACCTTGTCAATTGTTCTCAGGAAGCCCTACAGAAACATACTAAGGAAAAGCACAGAATCTGTGGGATGTTACCGGGAGACCACTTCAATAGCCACCAATGTCGTATAGAGGTGTAGTTAGTTGCTTGTTGGCACCATAGTCCAATTAAGAACCAACTTCATGGAAGAGTGAGAAAAGAGTAGAAGAACAGGTACTGGCCTGCAGATTCACCACCTGCATGACTCTCTCCAGTGGGGACCACGGAGTGGCAGTCCTGGGTGAGTCCTTCAAGGCAAGTCAACGACTTCAGATTTGGTGAGCCCCCTCCAGTTTTCATGTTTCCCTTTCTACAGTTACTGGTAGCTTAATTTGCCTGCATCATGAAGACATTGATTAAAGAGCTAACCATTTTCCTAAGGTTTGGCAATGTTGCTGGCCATTGTGCTTTCTTGATCAAGTGGAAGAACTGGATAGTAAGATATCATGGCCCCACCTTCAATTCGTGAGGGTTGCAAAGATGGTGAAATGCCATGCTTGATGTTAGGTTGCTTGTGCAGCACTATAGAGTGATGTTTTAGAATAAGAAAACACCTTGTGTGATTAACCGAAGTTTATCTCTGTGTTACAGATGTGACATTGCAGTACATCGATGTTGAACATCTTCCTCATCTGGGAGGGTGGCTATTTTATTGAAGAAACTCCATCCATTTAATCATATCTTCCCAGACAGCTCTGGTTGCAGTTTACTGCGGATGGCACATCCCCCTCATCTTAGAGTGATGCACCTTCTTGCCACCACTTCCCATATCACTGCACCCTGGGCTCTCTCAGAAAAGGAAGCTGTTCTGAAATAACTGAGTGAATAAGCACTGCAGGTAATAGATTCCCATCAAAGGGTAAAGATCAGATATGACACCCAGTGAAATAGTGTTGAATGATTAATGATAATCCCCAAAAATAATACAAAAAAACTAATTGCTGATTGTGGAACCCTAAGCTCTGGTGTTTATCTTTAGATTTGTCCCCACATTGTATTAATCCCATTACTTATACCTACACTCAACAATGCATTACACGAGAACTGTTCAAAAACTGTTTACCTGTGTTGCCTTCTCCAGCTCCAATTTAGTCTGTGAAATCTTCATCTGCATCTCTTGCAGTTGGTCCTGCAGCTGGACATTCTCTCTCTGAAGTTCTTCATACAACTACAGAGCAAGATAAAATTAACCTCAAAGTAACATATTTACATCAAGAACCCCATAGATAGACAGACCAGATCCAATGTACAACAAAGTGCTGGAGTAACTAAACAGGTCCAGGCAGCAGTGTTCAAAAGGGAACTGCAGATGCTGGAATATCGAAGGTACACAAAATTGCTGGGGAAACTCAGCGGGTGCAGCAGCATCTATGGAGCGAAGGAAATAGGCGACGTTTCGGGCCGAAACCCTTCTTCAGACTGATGGGGGGTGGGGGGGGGGGGAGAAAGAAGGAAAAGGGGGGGAGGAGGGGGAGCCCGAGGGCGGGCGGAGGGGGGGGTGGGAGGAGACAGCTAGAGGGTTAAGGAAGGGGAGGAGACAGCAAGGGCTAGCAAAATTGGGAGAATTCAATGTTAATGCCATACGGACGCAAGGTCCCCAGACGGAATATGAGGTGCTGTTCCTCCAATTTCCGCTGTTGCTCACTCTGGCAATGGAGGAGACCCAGGACGGAGAGGTCGGATTGGGAATGGGAGGGGGAGTTGAAGTGCTGAGCCACCGGGAGTTCAGGTAGGTTATTGCGGACTGAGCGGAGGTGTTCGGCGAAACGATCGCCCAACCTATGCTTGGTCTCCCCGATGTAAATCAGCTGACATCTAGAGCAGCGGATGCAGTAGATGAGGTTGGAGGAGATACAGGTGAACCTTTGTCGCACCTGGAACGACTGCTTGGGTCCTTGAATGGAGCCGCCCCAGAATTAAATGAGGCTTTTAGTGATTCAAGTAATTAGAGGAAGGAATTAGTAAATTATTGAATTTGGATAGACAATATTAAATGGGGAATTAGATGGTGTGAATAGAGGGAAGGAAGGTATGAGTAAATGTGAGAACTAGGGAAAGCATCAATTGATTGAAATATTCAAAGGCTTGCATTTTGGGGAAATTAGGAGGTGGTACATTTAAATGGTAACATTAAGAGAGGGTAAACAGGAGAGTTAGTAGAATGCTGGGTTGGAGCAATTGAAAGGAGCTGTAGTGGAATGTTGGTAAGGATTCCACTTTGCTGATTAAGTGTTAAGGGCATGTCCCACGAGCATGCGACTGCATGCGGCAAGCGCGACCTAACGTGATCACTTGAGCCGTATGGCCTCGCGGGGCCGGTCCCACTTCGATCGCCGGAGCCATATGGAATTGTGCGGAGCTGGTCCCGACATCGCGCGGGGCTCCGAAAAACTGAGTGTTCAAAAATTCCGCGCGGCAACAGCCTGCCGGCCCGCAGCCGCCTTGATGCCAGACGCACCGCCTCGACGGGCATACACCGTGTCTTGACGCTGTACGTCAGGCACGAACTTCCCACGGACATCGCTCGAACTTCGCGTCACTCACTCGATCTCCGCGCGGCCCCCGCTTCCGGTTTGGTCGCGCTCGCCGCATGCAGTCTCATGCTCGAGGGGACCGGCCCTGTACGGGGATGACTCGTCCCCCTGAGCGGCCCCCCGCGCGGCCCCCGTGTTGGTCGCGCTTGCCGCATGCAGTCGCATGCTCGTGGGACAGGCCCTTTAGTCATTATTGGTATACGAGAATCTCAGTTGAAAAAAAACAATCAGGGGACATCAGCGATGGGAAGCCATGAGACGACAATGCAATTTAAACACTACCTCCTGAACGAGAACCGCAATTTAAAATGTACCTTTTTGTAGCCTTGTCTGTCACTGTCACTATCGAGCCGACTAGCCCGTACAGAATGCAGGCTTGTGTCCGAATAGCTCGTTCCTCTGTTTGATTGGTTCCCAGGACTTCTTGCTGAGATATCTTCCCTGTAACTAAAGTCAACACATAGGCAAAAACAACTACTTACAATTCACTAAATACACTTAGTGTGCAAAATGAGAGCACATGGTATTAGGGGTAGGGTATTGACATGGATAGATAACTGGTTAGCAGACAATAAGCAAAGAGTAAGAATTAACGGGTCCTTTTCAGAATGGCAGGCAGTGACTAATGGGGTGCCGCAAAGCTCAGTGCTGAGACTCCAGTTATTTACAACATTAACGATTTAAGACAAAGACCAAGTTTGTGGATGACACAAAGCTGGGTGGCAGTGTGAGCTGCGAGGAGGATGCTATGAGGCTGCAGGGTGACTTGGATAGGTTGGGTGAGTGGGCAGATGCAGTATAATGTGGATAAATGTGAGGTTATCCACTTTGGTGTCAAGAACAAGGCGGCAGATTATTATCTGAATGGTGTCAGATTAGGAAAAGGGGAGGTGCAACGAGACCAATGAGTCAGCATGGGTTTACAAAGGATTAGATCATGCTTGACTAATCTTCTGGAATTTTTTGAAGATGTAACTCGGAAAATGGACAAGGGAGAGCCAGTGGATGTAGTGTACCTGGACTTTCAGAAAGCATTTGATAAGGTCCCACATCGGAGATTAGTGGGAAAAATTAGGGCACATGGTAGAGTGCTGACATGGATAGAAAATTGTTTGGCAGACAGGAAACAAAGAGTAGAGATTAACGGGTCCCTTTCAGAATGGCAGGCAGTGACTAGTGGGGTACCGCAAGGCTCGGTGCTGGGACCGCAGCTATTTACAATATACATCAATGATTTGGATGAAGGGATTCAAAGTAACATTAGCAAATTTGCAGCACAAAGCTGGGTGGCAGTGTGAACTGTGAGGAGGATGCTATGAGAATGCAGGGGACTTGGACAGGTTGGGGGAGTGGGCAGATGCATGGCAGATGAGAGTTTAATGCGGATAAATGTGAGGTTATCCACTTTGGTAGCAAAAAACAGGAAGGCAGATTACTATCTAAATGGTGTCAAGTTGGGAAAAGGGGAAGTACAACAGGATTTTGGGGTCCTTGTACATCAGTCTATGAAAGTAAGCATGCAGGTACAGCAGGCAGTGAAGAAAGCGAATGGCATGTTGGCCTTCGAATATAGGAGCAAAGAGTCCTACTACAGTTGTACAGAGCCCTAGTGAGACCACACCTGGAGTATTGTGTGCAGTTTTGGTCCCCTAATTTGAGGAAGGACATTCTAGCTATTGAGGGAGTGCAGCGTTGGTTTACAAGGTTAATTCCCGGGATGGCGGGACTGTCATTTGCTGAGAGAATAGAGCAGCTGGGCTTGTACTCTCTGGAGTTACTGTCTCAAATGGCCTGCTCCTGCACCTATTGTCTATTGACCTAGGTGTCCTTGTACATCAGTCACTGAAAGTAAGCATGCAGGTACGGCAGACAGTGAAGAAAGCTAATGGCATGTTGGCCTTCATAGCGAGAGGATTTGAGTATAGGAGCAAGGAGGTCCTACTGCAGTCGTACAGGGCACTGGTGAGACCGCACCTGGAGTATTGTGTGTAGTTTTGGTCTCCTAATTTGAGGAAGGACATTCTTGCTATTGTGGAAGTGCAGCGTAGTTCACCAGGTTAATTCCCAGGATGGCAAGACTGACATATGATGAAAGAATGGATCGACTGGGCTTATATTCACTGCAATTTAAGAGGATGAGAGGTTATGTTATAGAAACATATAACATCCTTTAAGTATTGGACAGGCTAGATGCAGGAAAAAATGTTCCCATGTTGGGGGAGTCCAGAACCAGGGGGTCACAGTTTAAGAATAACGGGTAGACGATTTAGGACTGAGATGAGGAAAAACTTTTTCAGCCAGAGAGTTGTGAATCTGTGGAATTCTCTGCCACAGAAAGCAGTGGAGGCAAATTCACTGAATTTATTCAAGAGAGAGTTGAATATAGCTCTTAGGGCTAATGGAATCAAGGGATATGGGGAGAAAGCAGGAACAGGGTACTGATTCTGTATGATCAGCCATGATCATATTGGATGGTGATGCTGGGCCGAATGGCCTACTCCTGTATCTATTTTCTATGTTTAAATAATATAAAAACAAATGCCTCAAGTTGCATCTTTGCAGTCCAATCAAACACATTTATGGTTGAGCCTGATACGGTATTAGATAAAGTCATAGACATAGAGTAATTCAGTGTGGAAACAGGCCCTTTGGCCCACACCGACTAACATGTCCCATCGATACTTGCCCCACTTGCTTGTAGTTGGCCCATATCCCTCTATACCTGTCCTATCCATGTACCTGTCTAAAAGATCAAATGTTTGATCAAAGCTGTGGGCTTCAAGGAAAGTCCTAAAAAGAGAAAGATCCCAAGAGATATAGGGGAGAGAACTCCAAACACAGGATCTCACTGCTTGAGGCCTGGTTATCAACGATGACATAATTAAAATGGGGCGGAGGGGAGACTATTCAAACTGGCAGAAAGAGAACAGATATCCCAAAATATTGTTGGCTGGAAACACTTAGGAGGGATCTAGAAACACAGACAAATATTTTAACATTGAGATATTGTTTAAATAGCAAATATGGATCAACAAGCACAGGGTAAACACAACTTGGGATAGAGGCAGCAAAGTTTTGAATGATCTGAGAATCCAGAAGCAATGAAGGACAGAGGGAAGTAGTCCAGGAACGGGAGAGGTAGCAATGGTGCAGATATTTGGTCAGAGTTCATCATGATATCAAATGTAACCCCCCTCTTGAGAACTGTATGCTTAATTTCAGACCATATTCACAAATAGGATGGCATCAGTGAGTAGGGATTAAAGTTAATGATGAGGACTTTTTTAATGGACTTGACTGCTCCTTCCACTCACCATATCAATCCACTTAATTGGTTTAAAGATTATGCAGCTTTATTATAAAGATCAATGTCACCTAGGATATTGGTAGAAAATCTCCCAACTATGTGTAGCCAGCAGATAAACACTCAACATCTAAGAAATTATGTGAACCCATTCATTCACAGACCAGTTATACAATTTCACCCGAGCATTATTCCTAATAAAATGAACTCAATCACCATCACAAGTTTGTAAAATGCCCACCATAATAGTCTACAGATTTCAGAAAGAAGTGGTCAAATACACAGTTCGACATGGTATGAGGCATTCAAACTGAAAATAATTTACCGAAATAATGATGATCAAGTCTAGAGCCCCATACCCAAGCCCAACTCATGTTTAAACCAACTACTGTGATAAGTTAGTGGATCTCACCCAGGGCACCAATAGGGAATCAGCAGTTAGCCTCAGGCCACCTGATCTTAGGAAGAGTAAATCAGCTGGTGACCCCTACGAGAGAGAGTATCTGGTATTGTTCAATGAGGACCGAATCAATCATGGCTACCACAGGGTGGAAAATGGAAGACAAGACTCCTTACCTTGACAGATTATCGGTCTGCAAAAAAAAAGTTTTAAAAAAATCAACCAAGTCATCATACACAGACAGACCTTTACATTCTGTCCTCCCTTGAAGCATCATTCCTATCCAGGCAAATAGACCTTCCCCGTGATCTCTCCTGTGCATCTTAAATCATAATATCCCTTTACTTTTCCAAATTCTGATACAAAATCATCAAGCTGAAACGTTAACTGTTTCCCTGCCTGTGGATGCTGTTAGATTTACTCAATACTGCTGTCATGTTTTCCTTTTATTTAATGAGCTATGTTAGACCTGGGTTACAGAGTGGGGGGATTCATAGAAACATAGAACATAGGTGCAGGAGTAGGCACTTCGAGCCAGCATCACCATTCAATATGATCATGGCTGATCGTCCAAAATCAGTACCCTATTCCGGCTTTTTCCCCATATCCCTTGATTCCGTTGGCCCTCTCGAGTACAGCCAGTGAATTGGCCTCCACTGCCTTCTGTGGCAGAGAATTCCACAGCTTCACAACTCTCTGGGTGAAAATGTTTTTCCTCATCTCAGTCCTAAATGACCTACCCCTTAAACAGTAACCCCTGGTTCTCGACTACCCCAACATCGGGACCATTTTTCCTGCATCTACCTTGTCCAATCCTCTAAGGATTTTATATGTTTCTATAAGATGCCCTCTCATCCTTCTAAATTCCAGCAAATACAAGCCCAGTCGACCCATTCTTTCATCATATGTCAGTCCCACCATCCCATTCAGGAGGAGGAGGAGCCTTTTCCTGGCGGGGACCGGCCAGCACCTCGGCCTCGGTGGCGGCGCAGCGCTGAGGCGCTGTCGCGGAGCGGAGCGGGCGATGCCTTGCCTGGGTCACCGCGCTGGATCGACGCGCTGGAGCTCCGGTGAGCTGTGTCCGCCGTGTTCGACACCTCCGGGCTGCGGGTCTGCGGAGCGGAGCGGGCGGCGCCGATTTCAACATCGGGAGCCTGGGAGCTCCAGGCCGGCGCGGCCTTGTCGGCTTCGGAAGCCGCGGTCCCCAGTTAGGAAGCGGCCGTTCCAGGTGGCCCAGCCGCTGAGAGGACTCTCCCGACGCCGGGGCAACACCACCCGGTGAGAACGGCCAGGAACATCGGGCCTCCGTAGAGGCAATTGCGGTGGCCTCAATAGGCCTGACTTTGGGGTGAACTTGGGATAGGGACTGGACATTGTGCCTTCCCCCACAGTGGTATCCATTGTGGGGGGATGATTTTTTTTTGTCTGTAAGTAATCCTGTTAGTCTTTGTCCAAGATGGCTGTCGGAAGGGAGAGTGGACGCTGGCGCGCTTTAGCTGCCGCTGCTCTCTTTTCACATTGTGTTTTTGGACTGAATTCTGTTTTTAATTTGTGTTTCTGTGATGTCTTTATTATTTAATTATTCTGATTATATGTTTTTTATTCCTGTTAATCTCTGTAAGGTGTCCTTGAGATTTCTGAAAGGCGCCCAAAAATAAAATTTATTATTATTATTATTATTATTCACAAATGCGTACCTGTCTCTTCTGTGATCCCAGCACATCCTCACCATCTGACTCATCTTGGTCATTCTCATCCTGGAAAAAGAGAAATTATTTAAACACAGGAACATTCGAGAACAAGGCCACAATCCATTGCCAGAACTGATTTACCCATACGATGCAATATGATAGAACTGTATTTATCCCAGGAGGGAAATTGATCCGCCATGGACTGCATCAGAGATTTAGAAACATGGTCTGCAAGTGCAGCCTTGTTATTACCCCTTCCAATTAGCTCATTTATCCAGGCAATGCTTATTTCCTTTAGTTTACAAACGTAGTGGGAACTGATTTTTCAGCTGTAAGAGAAAGCACTCCACGGCTGAGACACAGTTGACAGCCTTTGAATAGAAGTGACTGGAGAATATGGTTGGCAAACACCAGTAAGAAAGATAAAGTACAACTGTCGGAACTGCATTCCCACTTGTATAATAATATTGAATCTACATCCCAACATTTATTAATGCTTAGAAACAAAGAACTGAAGATGCTGGTTTATACCATAGTTAGACACAAAGTGCTGAACTAACTCTGCGGGAAGGGCAGCATCAATGAAGAAAAAGGATGGATGATGTTTCGAGAAGGGTCCAGACCCGAAACGTCACCCATCCTTTTTCTCCAGAGATGATGCCTGACCCGCTGAGTTACTCCAACACTTTGTACCTGTCTTATGTATTAATGCTTCACAGGAGTTTCCTTATTCCCCACTACTTCATCTAATCCTGTCAACATTCTTTTATAAAAAGACACAAAATACAGGAGTTACTCAGCAGGTCAGGCAGTATTTCTGCAGAACAATGTAAGCATATCCTGAAGAACTTGTGTCAGCATTCTCTTATGTTCCCTACTATTTCAGGTGCGAAGGTTCTTTCAGATTACATTGTTTTCCTCAAGTATTTACAAAGGTGCATTTCACATTTTTTCTTCCTGTTTTGCTTGGTTTCCAACTCAATTTATTTGAGACTCGAGACAAAGAGTGGCAATAAAGGGGGCTTTTTCTGGTTGGCTGGCAGTGACTAGTGGAGTTCCGCAAGGGTCGGTGCTGGGGCCGCTAGTCTTCACATTGTATATTAATGATTTGGATGAGGGGATTGAAGGCTTTGTGACAGATGGAACATAGTGTAGCAAAGTGTGGAGTCTTGCATTTTGGTGGTAGCAATAAAGGCAGAGACTATTTTCTAAATGGGGAGATAATCCAGAAATTGGAGGTGCTGGTGCAGGATTCCCAAAAGGTTAATCTGCAAGTCGAATCGGTAGTAACGAAAGCAAACACAATGCTGCCATTTATTTCAAGAGGGCTTATGTACAAAAACAGGGATGTAATGTTGAGGCTCTATAAGGCGCCATTTAGAATATTGAGAGCAATTTTGGGCACTATATATGAAGAAGGATATGCTGGCTCTGGAGAGGGTCCAGAGGAGGTTTATAAGAATGAGTAGGTTAACCTATGATGAGCGTGTGTTGACACTGGGCCTGTATTCGCAGGAATTCAGAAAAATGAGGGGGGGGGGGGGGGCGGGAAACCTGATTGAAATATACAGAATAGTGAAAGGCTTGGATAGAGCGGATGTTTCCATTAGTGGGAGAGTCTAGAACTAGAGGTCATCGCCTCAGAATTAAAGGATGTTCTTTTAGGAAAGAGATGAGGATAAATTTCTTAGTTAGAGGGTGGTGATTCTGTGGAATTATTTGCCACTGGAGGCTGTGGAGGCCGTCAGTGGATATTTTTAAGGGAGAGATAGATAGATTCTTGATTAGTACAGGTGTCAGAGGTTATGGGGAGAAGGCAGGAGAATGGGGTTTAGGAGGGAGAGATAGATCAGCCATGATTGAATGGCGGAGTAGACTTGATGGGCCGAATGACCTATTTCTACTCAGATTCAGATTCAGATTCAATTTTAATTGTCATTGTCAGTGTACAGTACAGAGACAACGAAATGTTTACTCCTATTCCTTATGACTTTTGAGTATTTTTTTTGCATGCTCCCTATGAAACACCATGCGTAACATCATAGATATGTTTTGTCCACGTGAACATACAGGCTTTATTTAATATCTCAACTGGAAAATAATGACATTTCCCTTACTGCAGCAGTCTTTCACTGGTGCATTCACAATTATGTGCTAATTATAATTTAGATTGGGCTTTTAAGACTCAGAGCTACCAGAAAATTGACCCCAGTGATATTTGTAATTGGTAAACATAATTTTGAAATTGAAATATGCCGCTTTTAACCTTTAAATTTGTCAGATTTTATTATTTTTAGACACCGAAAATCAATATTCACAAACAAAATTAAATGTATGATTCAATGCCTTAATTTTAATTTAAGTTGTCAAGCTCTCCTATCTGTCTCGATTGGCACTTTACTAGCCACACCTTGCCTTTAATTTATCCACTAACTGTGTTGAGACTTCCAAGTCCCTCTACTATTTTGAACAACGAGATATTTGCAGCCTAGCTAATACCACAGATCAAAGTCAAGTGGGATAATCCCTGCAAGCCGTGGCCAGACCCAGCAGCAGGCCTTGCCCGCACAGAGAGGAAGGAGTTGGACAGGGGGGCCAGTAAGTAGATCAGCTGCAGGAGGGAGTGCACTGCCTCAATGGTGAAGTGGGCCGCTGGAAGCCCTGCAAGAGCCCGAGGCTCGGCTGGGCAGCACGCTGGGCAGCACGCTGCTCCAAGAGGCCAAGCGCATGGACGCGGCCTACAGTGGTGGAGGCCCGGCAAAGTGTGCAATGCCACTTGGACAACAGGCCTTCGTGGTCTGGTCAAGAACCCTGCATTTACAACAACTGGGACTTGAAAATGGTGCCAAATCTGGCACCTCTGTATACTACTACTGTCCACTTGTACTGTATCTGAGGTGCTTATCTAAGATGTATCCAAGTGCTTATGAAAAGTGATGCTTGTACTGAATAGTTTACAAATATGAATTTCACTGTACCTTGCTACATGTGATAAAGCACCAATGAACCATTGGAAAACACATTTGTGACTACTGTACACACGTGATCGGTTTGTCAACCTAAGTGTTCATCTAGAAATGTCGATGCACCAAAAGGTATTCTGTATATTCACTTTTTATATTCACTCTCAGTTCAAACATGCTGTATATTCATTTTATTTTCCTTGTCACTGAGTGTTCTTCAGAATTAAGCAGCAAAAGTACCTAACTGTTGCCCTTGCCTGCGCCCCCCCCCCCCCCCCCACCCCAGCCCAATTTGGCTGACCATTTCTCCCTGATGCTAATTCAGCTTCTATATTCTCAGATTACAGCCAGCTCCTCGGATAAAATAATTAAGAGTCATTGAGCTGTGCAGCACAGAAACAAGCCCTTTGGCTGACTTTGTCCATGCTGACCAAGTTGCTTAGATTTGGCTCATTGCCTTCTAAACCCTTCCATATCTGTCCAAATATATAATTTAAAACCCAATTGTATCTACTTCTGTAGCTTCCTCTGGCAGTTCTTTTCAGATACGGACTACCTGCCGTGTGAAAAAATTGCCCCTGAGGTCCCTTTGAAATCTCTCACATTAAGCCAATGGCCTCTAGCTTTTGGATCCTCTACCCTTTAAAAAAGACTGTGAGCGTACACTTTCTCCATATCCTTCATGATTGTGTACACCTCCACAAGATTGCCCCTCAGCCTCCTACATTTCAAAGAAAAAAATCCTTGACTATCCGGCTCTCCCAATAACTAAAGCCCGAAGCCCAAGTAACATCCTGCTGAATCTGTTTTGCACGCTATCCAGCTTAATGACCAGAACTGCACAGTACTCCATTTATATCTTCACCAATCTATGGAGATCTTCACCACGTCAATGATAAAATAAAAGTGATTACAGCGTAAATGGCTGCGATGATTTGTTCGTTGGCCGTGGCTCTGCTGGAGAAACCCTGTCTTTGAACAGGGTAATTGACAGTCTAAAATTCACTTGAGTACCCAGAGTACTTACATCTTGTGATAGGGAATGCACTCCTGTTGATCTTCGCTTCCCCCTCGGCCGTCTTCGGTCTCTTGTACCAGACCTTCTGAAAGAAGAATCATCTGATTCCTTCTCCTCTTCTTTAGCTTTCTCCAATTCTGTAAGACAGATCTAAACTGTGATTAGTTGTTCAGAAATGGTCAGCATTCAACATCCACCCACTCTCAGCACCCAACTACAAGCTTCCCTCGAAGATATCCCATGTCAACCATAAACAACAAGCACAATGCAATAGATCTTGGGCTCAGAGGTAAATAGCACCCTGCATGTTAACAAGGAAGACCCAGAGTAATGCAATATCTAGTGACATTCCAAACCATCCATTGAAAATTGGTACCCAGTTACAGCACCCCTCTCCCCCCATGACAGCCTTCCCCTATTCTCTGTCCCACATGCACATTCATTGCAATGTTATGGGGACCACTCAGACAACCTCAATGACAATGGTCTTCACCTAAAGATAAAGACACGTGCTCAGGTACAGAAAACTACTTAGGTTTTCTATAACCAAATGGTCATCCTTCATGTTTGAGTAGGACCAAGCTGTTCCATGTTGGGGATGATCACAGATGAGTCTGAAACAATTTGCAACCTGCTGGAGTCAGTGGATGCTCTCCCTCTAATTAAGAGTCAAGGGCAATTATTGCTTCTGTAAACAATATGAAAACAATTGCTTCTGTAAACACGATTCTGTAAATATCTTTATCTGCTCTAAAATCAGTACAGGTTGTATTCTGAGTCATTCCAGTCAGAATAAATCAACCAGGGATTGGTAAATATTTATTAACACCACAACCGTAACATTTTAATCACGGAACATTGCCTCTTTACAGCTATTTCTATACAATAATATCCAGCATGGATGATTCAGAGGTGGAACAATGCTACACAAACTCCAGGCAGATAATTTAATTGGCCAAAAGGTGACCTAGTGCTATGGATTTAAAACATATTCAAGCACAAGAATATTAAGGCTAACGATCTTTAATTTTCGATGCACAAAATGCCTCCAGCACCAGGGGAATTCCACAGGAGATTGAGCACTCTGATTTGGATACACCTCTCCTCCATTCCTTGCTGAATCTCACTCAAAAGATATCAGATGATAGCGATCCAAGTACATCTATATTAAGGCTATATTGTTCCGGTTATGAGCCAAAGTTTATAGGACCTTCCCATATTGATGACTGTAACTATACGGAGGCTGTTTTTATTTACAAAGCAAGTTCTGCCCAGCATTGATTTCCCTTTATAGCAAATGCTTTGAAATGAGAGAGATCCTTCATACAATAAAGTTCAATACAACAGGTTTAGAAGTAGCAGCAAGTAGACAATGAGCATACTCGTAGAAGAAGTTTGTCAATACCTTTGTTGTCGAGTGGCTGCACGGCATTGTGGCAGGTGTAGCTGGGGACAGTAGAACGATTGGAATCTGAGGAATACGAGGTTAGACCCAACAGATCTGCTTTCTGTAGGTTGGCTAATCGTGAACGCCAGTTCTTCTCCTGCATTAGACAGCACAATAGGGGGTGACTAAATAATGGCACTTTGAGGCACAGCATGCACATTTAAATAGACACCAAAAACACAGAATCACAAGCATGGCTCATGGACAAGAACACAAGGGGGAGGAAAGTGCATTATGCAGAGTGCATGTGTGGTGAGAGATGTCAAGTGTGGTAAAATGTGTGCACGAGATCAATGTGAGTCAATGATCAAGGTTCAGAAAATGTAAAGCAGAGAAAAATTAAGTCACAAGAGACTGTAGATGCTGCAATCTTAAGCAAAACTCAGTGTTGGAGGAACTTGGCAGGTCAGGCAGCATCTACGGAGGGAATGGACAGGTGACATTTTGGATCAGTACCCTTCAGACTGGAAAAAAAGTACCCCATTTATCATAGTGAAGAAAGAGTTCTTATTATTTCACTATGAAATCTATTCACTAATTTAAATATGTTCTGAAAACAATGAAGAGGAGACCAACTAACTCCTATGATCAAGCACAGTGCGGCAGCTCTGCATCTGAACTCTATCCACCTTTGAACTGTGTTTCTTGGGGTTTTGAGAGATAGAATCACCATCAACATTGGATTTCTATTATATTTTTGTGGGCAGCAATGTTTCTCATCATGCATTTGGAATGGCCAAGCTCTCATTTTAAGATTTCTCTCACAACAACTGCATTTCCCTTAATTTTCCGTCTGCTATTTTTCAAAAGATTCAATAAGGGACAACGTCTTGGGAACCGTGCAAGCGAAGAAGGGATAAAGTTCCGAATGACATAATCTGAAAGTTGTCAAAGATCCACAGAGATTACATCAACAGGAAGCAAAGAACTGTCAACAGCATTTTAAAATGACCTGTTATTCAGCTTAAGTTATATAAGTTATTCAGCTTAAGTTATACCTAAAGCTTTATAAGAGTTGCTTCAATAACTTCAATATAAATAAAAGGACTACCAACAATGCATCAATTGGAATCAGGGGGGTGTATGCAAATGTTAGGTCTGCAAACGTACACAGACGTTGGGGTATTCTGCAGAGGTGGAGTTAAAAGGAATGAGCAGGTCAACATCATTCACAGGTTTGAAAAGAATGAGTAAAAGGAAGGCTGAATTTAACCTGGATCCGAGGTAATTCAGCGTGTACAGGAACAATGCTGGTCACAGTTGGTATGTGTTAGGGCCAGAGTTTGGGGGTGTTGCTCTGTCACTAGGATCCATGCTGGGGAGATAAAACTATGAATCAAAGTATTACAGGTACCAATGCTGTCTACAGCCAATCATCTCACCTCATCCTGACTGCTCCTGCTATATCTATATTTTGAGGCAATGTCTTTAGTTTCTTCTTTCTCTTCCTTTTCTTTTTCTTTCTCTTTTTCTTTCTCTTTCTCTTTCTCCTGTTCTGCAGCTTTCTTCTCGCGCTGCACTCCAATTGTTTTCTCAGCCTCTTGGAGGTCCGTAAGTGTTACACCCTACATCAAAAACATGACGATTAGGAGGAACAATGTCCTAAACCAGTCAGGAGCGGTTTGTGTAAGAAGGGGAAGTGGGGATGGAGGGCAAGAAAGAACATTGAATATCCCATTAATAATTGGAGAAAATGCCAAATGTCTTTTTAAAGATGTCCATTCACATGGTCATTCCATAATACAATTGAACTCCAATAATCCACTGTCCGATTATTCAGAAATCCATTCCAACTCACTGGAACCCCAGTTCCCGTGTATTCTCTAAGCTTACGCGGTTCACTCGGATTCACGATAATACAGTGTAACTTGCAGCAAAAAGGAATTAAAATTGAGTTACATCCTGTCATGTGGAAAACTTACCCATCTGGCACCACCACAGTTCTGGAATGTGCTGGATTATCAGAGTTTTCTTGTACTGAGGATGTGCCCTCCAAAGATTCCAAACGTTTAAAGCATTATGATGAGTGAAATGGCAGTGAAGGGTGGCTAAACCCAATATATTTGGAGCATATAAACCTCCATTAAACATACACCATGGACAAACCTCAACTGCTTAGACACCATATCCAATATTAGTTTATGTTTATTGGAGAAAAATCATTACCACCTTACTATCGAGCAACCAATTCAAAATTCCTGATATTCCAGTTTTCAACAGTGAACATGCAAATAGGTGATATTGGAGTGCATTATTTTGCAGAGGATGTACTGCAGTGAACTCTTAATCTCACCTGTGTGGACCTGCGAGACTGGCGGGCGTGTCGTGAACGCGCCTTCCGTTGTGCTTCAGCTTCCTCATCACGAACTGGAGTGAGGTAGGATCTGAGTTAAGGAAATAAGGCAGAGAATAATCTCTTTTAATGGCACCATTTGTAAGAGCTGATCCACATTACACCCAAAGACACATCATCTTATGTTGGATGTTACCGATGTTGGGGGTCCAGAACCAGGGGTCACAGTTTAAGAATAAGTGGTGGGCCATATAGGACTGAGATGATGAAAAACGTTTTCACCCAGAGAGTTATGAATCTGTGGAATTCTCTGCCACAGAAGGCAGTGGAGACCAATTCACTGGATGTATTCAAGAGAGAGTTTGATATAGCTCTTAGAGCTGAAGGAATCAAGGGGTATGAGGAGAAAGCAGGAATGGGTTACCGATATTGGATGATCAGCCATGATCATATTGAATGGTGGTGCTGGCTCGAAAGGCCGAATGGCCTACTCCTGCACCTATTTTCTATGTTTCTATGGAAGGAAGCCACAGCTATGAAGTCTGTGAGTAACCTCTGCGAGTCAATTCTGCTGTTCAAGCAGACATATGCCGCAAACCTTTACAGTCCCAACCCAAATTCAAGTTACCAGCTCAAAACAATGTAAGACTTATTGGACTAAAAATTAAGTTGTAACTTTTTTTATCTTCACGAATTGGTCAGTAAACTGCACATCCTTTTATAAATTACAAGTGGTTTTCAATGTGGCATAAACCTGTCATGATCTGTGAAGGATAAATTATCACCTGTCCGATTAGAATTCAATATTGATAATATATTTGCTTACACCATGCAATGATATTATAGCCATTTCCATAGATGACCAATATCCTGCTGTATACTTTGACAGCCTTCCTCAACTCCAGCAATCGGTGTTGGCTGCAAACTTACTAACCAATATATCTACAGTTGTGTCCAAGAATATATATCACATGCAAGAATAACAGACTCTTAACACTGAAAAAGGGTCCCACCCCAAAACATCACCTATCCATTTCTCCAATGATGCTGGCTGACCTGTTGAGTTACTCCAGCACTGCATCTTTTAATTTAAGAGTAATACAATATACAACACACCTAAATGTTGTGCATGTGGTTCATTCTGAAGTTGATTGCATCATTTGAGCATTTAATTTGTATCTAGTACCTGCGTCTTTCACGATTCCCAGTGCCATAACCAGTGCCTGGCGTACTCTCTTTCTCTGCTCCATTTCCTGCTTGGTTTCGAGCCTGGGAACTGAAGGATATGAAGGAACAAAGTAAATCTGGGAGTTGTTCCCTTATACAGTACAGTATAGCAGAAGCCAGTCTGAAGAAGGCCCCAACCCGACATGTCGTCTGTCCATACCTTGTATTGCCCTCCTCTGAGGTCTCAAAGGCTATCATGGAACTAATGGAAAAGAGAAAGGATGTTTGGCCAATTCTAATTCTGCAGTGCCTCGTTGCAAATTCTATTTCAGTGGTTCACAATGATCCTTGAACTTCTGTTTCCACTAAAACCTCTTGGAAGTTTGTTCTATGTTTGAGTAATCTTTGATCAAAGAACCTTCTGTCTTCATCAGGTAGAGATGAAGAAAGAAGTTGGTATGTTAATTTCAATGCTAACCCTGAAGACATTTTAAAAATCAGATGCAAGGACACGGTGGGGCAGAGGCTGCTCCCTTGAGTGACAACATTATGAGCTCAAGATGGCGTAGATGGTCTTACCGACTTGTGTAACTGTCCCCTGCTGTCAGGCCCCGACTACTGGGAGGATTGGAGGAGGAGCCTGTGCTAGGCATCGTTGTAACAGGTCCTGGGACAGAGCTACTGGCAAGACCCTCCTGTCTTCTTGCAAAAGATGCACTGCAAGGAAAGTATGAGGAGAAAAGAGATTTATTGGGAACAACCAACTTGGGAACAAGTCAGATGAAACAAAGAACTATCCTTGAAACCCAATAGGAAAATTTAAATTACCATTTGTTTTCATCTCTGGGACCTAATCTCAAAACCCACGAGGAATTTGTTAACAAACATATCGGATGCCTGATCCAATTCAAATTCTCAAGCACAATACTCCCCAGAATTCTCCTAAATATGTTAACACACTGATTACAACCTCCTCCAAATGCCTTCATCCAAGTTCCTCTCTCTTTTCAGCTGGAAGCAAAAATAACTTCCTTCTAAGTTTTATTTCCTCTGGGTCAAGGTTAAAAAGTAATATTCAACAATTTGCTTATTGTCAGAGAACCGCATGATGCCATCACTCCAGAGTGATCCAATCAATGGCACATTATGAATGACTGCATCACCAGTGCTCTGACTCAAGACATGTGTCCAATACTGTGCAGGTGGATAACTGCTACATCTCAGTTTGCACTGTTTAAGATCAGGACCATGGATTTATACAGGATGACAAATAATGTGATTTCTTACTCATCCAGTTACTGCCCGATTTTGTTATTACCCCATCGTCACCTGGAAGAATTGCACCAGGAATCAAAGTACCCAATGCTGCTTACACATAGCAGAGTAACTTACAGTACAAAATGTTGAGAGAAGCCAATATGATCAGTACCTTATAAAATTGGCGATGCTGGCAGAAGCAGTGTCAGAGTTAATAACCTTATGGCTGGAGGGTGGCATTGGTCTGGAACGAAGTCTGAAGTCTTGTGCACTATAACTGCGGCCTATCATTTTCAGGTGTAAGTGACTAGTGAAGCAGCAGAACAATGTGCAAACATGCAGGAAGAGAACAGCATAGTAAATACGTGAACTTATAGGCTGTGTATATATAAAGATAGAAGGACAAGAATAAAGCAGCGGTCTGTTACGCAATATTCAGACGGGCACACAGTATATTCACTTAAGGATATACAAAATGCCATGTTGAAGCATATGAAATTTCAGTACAATATATTAAAGTGCATGTTACATATAGAAACATGGGAAAACACACAAAAGTGCAAGTAATATAACTAAGGCAGCTAGTGTAGAGGCTAGTAAGTGACAATTAATACAGTGTGCAAAGATGATTACTGGGTTAGGCTATTATATTAATCTGCTGATTAAATCTAAATACGTTAATATAATTGCAGAGCAGATTCAGATCCAAGAGCAATACGTATCCAGTAGAGGCACTAAATCCACCAGAATGACAGACGTATATGTTACAGTACAGTAACATAACTGAAAAAATTATACATAAAGCCATCAGAAAACAAATTTGATGTATTTCACCTAAATATACCACGTTAATAAATACCTATATTAATATTATTTTATCCATTAACATAAGTTAAAAAAATAATTTAAATCAATCCGTGGTGGAGGCTGATTTTGAAAAGGAACAGAACAAGTGTCGCAATGGTACAGTTGCTGCCTTACAGCGCCAGAAACCCGGGTTCGATCTTGATTAAGGGTGTTTGTACATTCTTCCTGTGAATGCATATTTTCTTTGGGTGCTCTGGTTTCCTCCCACACTCCAAAGATGCACAGGTTTATAGGTTAATTGACTTCGGTAAGTTGTAAAAATTGTCCCTAGCATGTCTAGGTTAATGGACAGGGTGATCGCTGGTTGGCGCCCGACTCAGTAGGCCAATGGACCTGGTCCCTCGCTGTATCTCTAAAGTCTAAAGAGATAGTCATTAATGTAGAACACTTGCAGAGACAGGGAGACACTGATTATGAACAGTAAGCTTTAATAATATATTAATATTGTTGTACAAGTGTAAATCATTTAATGCTAGCATCCAAATAAAATCATAAAATGTTCTTCTTGAACCAGCCAACATTCCTCCCTCAAGCAACATCAGTTTTGTCTGGATGCTCACTGCATGTAACTATTTTTTGTGCTGCTTTGGAAAGTTCTGAAGATATTATGGAAGATTTTTAATTTTCCCAACAAAACAGCCAACTGAAGGACAGCTTGGACTCTGCAAATGCAGAAACAAAGGCATATCTTTTCCCAAAACTCAAAGAATGCCAAGTATTAGCCTTTTATATATTTCTAGAAAACTCCCCCTCCCACAAAAATAAAGTAACGGGGCTCTCGGTATGAGCTTCTTTTGAAGTTAAGTGATTCTTTTGTGCAAATAGTGTCATTATCAGTGTTCACTTCACATAGGGAGAAGAGATGGAGAATGAGAAAAGGAAAGCGAGACGATCAGACGAAGATTGGGACCATTGGAGAGAAGGAGAGAGGGGTGAAAATTAGGAATAATGTATGAAGGAAAGAAAAAAAGGGCAGACAATAAAGTGAGAATATTTGAAGGCAATAAAATGATTTTCTGCAAACAAAAAGCATTTAGTTTGACTTCTATTTAAAAACTACTGAGCCATGGGGAGAAAAAAAAATTCAAATGAACTTTGAAAACATTTGGCCATTGTAAATCCTATGACTCCATTTTAATAAGAACTTTAATAAGCGCCATTAGTTGCATTCTTGGCAGAAATTATCAACTGAGTTATAAAATTTTCAAAACTTTTGAGTATGAATACTAAAGCATGGCTGAAGTGATACCATCTCATTTATATTCAACATCAAGAGCTGTTCAAGTGCACAAATTTTAAATGCAACATGAAAGTAATTCAGCTTTTTGCCTTTGACGGAACATCTTATGAATAACATTACTTGAGAATTGCTAGATCAAGCATCACATATCTTGTCAAAACTCTTGCAATGTCTCATTAACTCTGTTTTCTTTCCTCAGATGCTGCCTGACCTGTGGAGCCTTTATAGATTTTTTTTGTTTTTATTTTAGATGTACCACATCTCGCATTCTTTTTAAATTTCATGCGTTGGTATTGGATCACAGGCAAAGATAACCAATGTCATCTTCAAACCAGCAGAATGTTGTGAAAGGTCAAACATTAA
Source organism: Amblyraja radiata (assembly GCF_010909765.2). Lineage (NCBI taxonomy): Eukaryota > Metazoa > Chordata > Chondrichthyes > Rajiformes > Rajidae > Amblyraja > Amblyraja radiata. The sequence goes on along the minus strand of NC_045975.1, from coordinate 27,813,271 downwards.
CATTCAATAAAGGTTCCGATAATATTATTGATGGCATTCATAGAGCTATTTGGAACACTATTTGATTCACCAATGACATTTCTAGTGCTGTAGTTGTAGAGCATAGAAACAGGCTCTTTGTTCATTATGTCTATGCCAACTATGATGCCTTTGAATAATAATCCAATTTTCCTTCATTTAGCTCCATATCCCTGCGAAGATGCCTCTTAAATGGTGTTACTATTCCTGCTTCAACCACCACCTCTGGCAGCTCAATCCTGATACTGACTACTGGTATGAAAAATGTACCCATTTATTCACCCTTTTCCCTCTCAATTTAAACCTGTGCCCCTTAGTTTTAGGCACCCCGACTACAAGAAACAGATCTTGCAATCTACACTCTCAAAATGGGTCTCTCTTAGGCGTTTCAAATCGGCCTATGCACTGATTGGCTGAATAATCTCTGTACCACTGCCAGCATATAATATCTTTCAAATCAAAGGAAAATAAATCCTTTGAATAGAGAAAGAACTGCACATACTGGCAATCTGAATCAACAACAGAGAGAAATAAAAATAAACATGGGCTACATCATGCATGAAAACCAATTAAATTAGCCCAAGCATTCATCTGAATGTTTTCTATTTGTTTTAGAAAAAGGTGACACCTCGAGATTCTTTTTAATTTCACTCTCCGTCCATCATCAGGCTTAATATTTTTAGCATTATTCATTACATTGGTTGCTTCAAATTGACTTTAATTTCCCTGGCTACTTCTTCAGAGGGCCCCATTCAACCGCGCATTGTAACCTGGTGTTTGCACTAATCGATGACTTGGTCCTCTTGTGCCCATCCAGTGGCCTTGATCACCGTGATCCCCAGCATTACAAAACCCATCATCAAGCAAAGGCCAGACCAAAGGTTGTCAGATGGCCTGCCTCTAACTCCACTTGCTGTGCTCAAGTATTGTACAGTCCCTGTTCCATCAGGTTGATTCCTGACCAGCTGACTTTGAGGTGACTCAGCGATGCCCAGAGGGTCCATTTGAACTTTGCCCCTACAGGAAGATGCTCAGCTGCTCAAATGCGTGCTCTGACAACACTTTCATTGTATGCAGCTCACATTTGCCACTACTCGCTAATGATCTCAGCGGTGTTGCCAGCTCCGGATTCAAACATTCTTCTGCCACGGTAGAACTGTACACCCATTTCCTATCTCCTCGGCCACAGTTTCTGTTGGAGCTAAACTTGTGAGAATGTCTTGACACTGCGGAGTGTGGTTCAAGAATGTGGCAGGTACAGCAACGATGAGTGCCACAACAATTCCATGTTGGTGTCCTCCTCTTCTTATCTTTGTGGAACCATTCCCTAAACCACCATTTGCAGCACGTTGAGCCCAACACATCTAATCGGAGTCTGGCCATTCTAATGGCTAGTTTAGTTTGAACTTGGACATTCAACCTAATTGGTTGAAGCTGATTTGGATGTCGAGAATGGAGGCAAGAGGAAGGAGATGAATGAATTCAACAAATGTATCTAAAAATCTATGTTGGAAAAGGTACACTGTTAAAAATAGTATATTCTTCAACTCGGAGGCCTAGAACAACATGGTTCCACCCATTTCTGCACCTATTTCACATGCTTGCAAAATAAGGCTACAGTGGAATGGAATGGTTGTCCATCTGGGACCTTAGCATTGACCACCCCATTTTTTTTAAAAGTGAAGATGATCCTACCCATGTGTTAGCAATGTGCAATACTTGTGCTCTGTCTCTTGATGTCACTGCAGACCATTCTACACTCCTCTATAGATCAACCCTACATTAAGGCAGTGACACCATACAGACGAGTTATGGAAATACATAGATCCAGGAATACAATTGATGCTTGAAAATCATTCCCATTTCACAGATTCCACCGGGTTTAGTTTAGAGATACAGCGCGGAAACAAGCTCTTTGACCCACGAGTCCGCACCAACCAGCGATCCCCGTGCACTTGCACTATCCTACACACTAAGGGGAATTTACAATTTTTACTAAAGCCAATTAACCTACAAACCTGTACATCTTTGAAGTGTGGTTTACCAGAGCACCCGGGGAAAACGCTTGCGGCCACAGGGAGAATGTACAAACTCCGTACAGACAGCACTCATTGTCAGAATCGAACCCAGCTCTCTGGCGCTGTAAGGCAGCAACGTTACGTGTCGCCACCTGGCTATGAGGTTGGAATGGGTTTGTTTTTATTACACACCGAGGCATAAACTATCTGAACACTTGGCTTCATGTCTTGTTTCCGAATATCCACTGGTTTTCTGATTAATTTCTTCCTGAAAGACGGCAAGGCATCATGCCATTGTTCCATCTACTTATTTACTACAAAGATATGCACATCCTACAGGCATGGCATGCGGGATCGGTCGTGTACCACATGGTTATTTGCTAGATCAGGAGAGTTAGGTAGTATTACAGAGAAGATAATGGAGAGTTTTCACTAACAGCTGTCTAAACACAATTCTTCAAAGTTCAAGTATAAATTGCCAAATACACCCTAGCCAGAAGCAGAGTAAACAGTGTTTATACTGGCCCAGATTAAAAATAACCTGCTCCATGAACGGTAAAAATTTCCCTTGCTTCTTACTCCTTTAGATCCCAAGGTCAAGGGGCTCAGATAATATCTAGAGAAATACCAGTGACCAAGAGATCACACTTCCTGAGATATGAGGCAGCTCTCAGTGGATTGTTTAATGGCACAAATTAAAATAAGTTATCATCAGTGTGAGCATATTTTCCACAGTCTGCCCCATTGCTTCTCTAAATGCCACTTTACATGAATGCCAGCCAAGCAGCGTTACCACTCATCTTAGTCTGCCACACAATACTTTATTTTACGATGTTGTGAAGTCATTTTGTGGATTAGTCATTGGACTGAATCTTCCTCTCAAAAACTCTTCTTTACATTTCACTCTGTAGCTCACTTGCACTTACAAACATACCCAATGTCAACTGGCAGTTTTCTCAAGCAAAACGATGCAGGCACATGTTCACTGTACTGACATTTGTCACATGTACATTCTTCTCCAGTTTAATATTGTGGCCGTCACACATAAATAACTTTTATAATGTTTTTCTGAAGAGCAACCCAAAGTGCTCTGAGTCTGGGTCTGAAGAAGGGTTTCGACCCAAAACGTCACCTATCCCTTTTCTCCAGAAATGCTGCTTGGCGTGTTGAGTTACTCCAGCCTTTTGTGTCTATCTTTGATATAAATCAGCATCTGCAGTTCCTTCCTACACAACCCAGACTGCAAGCTTAATAAATCTGCAACATAGCCCCATTTGTTTGGACAGAAAACACAGCAACTAAGGATTCAAGAATTCACAAAGAAATGAACAATCAGTAACTGATGGAGATTTTGTGAAATCAATGAAGAGAGAAATATTGTCCAGAACACTAACGTTCGGAATTTACAGTTAATGATGTGGGATGTTAAATATCCTCCTGAACTGTCAGGAACTTAAAATCTGACAAACAGACCCTCATTAATGCAGCACACCTGCATGGGTTTTTCTGCCAACCTGCTTTGTATCCTCAAGGCCAAGAATGGGACTTGAATGCTAATAAACCTCCGATCATTTCTGCCAACAACCTGAAGTGATTTACTGATAATTTACCATTGGAACTAAGTGAGCGAGCACAATATTTTATATCCAGAGATATACAGGGCAAAAATCTCACAATGAACATATAAGGTGGAATGAATGAATGAAACAATCCAAAAGGAGTGACAACAGCCCCAGAGCTCAACTCCTTTATAGAGTTCCCACTGGAAACATAAACAAGTCCTCTTCACATTATCTAGCGGCTGACGATTTTAACACACGCTATCTACAAACCTCTTTGGATAACCAGAGACTGCCGCGATGGAGACGCCAGAGGAAGTCGGCACGGTGTTGCTGAGGTCCTTATCTCTTTTGTTGCTGTCCAACTCTGTCTGTCGTCGTGTGTAGGATGAACTCCGCGCCAGGCTGCCCAATGGATTGCCAGAGTCATCCTCCCGCTGCCTCGAGTAGGAGGCACTGCGAGCCAACGGGGCTGTAGAATCACTGCAAGAAGAAGCAATGTTCGCACATAGGAAGCAGCAGGGCCTGAAGAAAGACGTGGCACACTGCTTCAGGTACAGTGGAACTCCAGAGCAAACCGAGACTGCTCAGAGGAAACATTATCAAGTCCTTTTGATAGTGCTTTCAACCCCGGTGAACCAACACAAACGCAAACTTAGCGTCAGATGTTCAAGACTGAAGGTTTGCTGAGCATCTTTTATGTTCCTACTTTACAGAGTGTGGAACTAATTACCCCTGGCCAAAACCATTCATTATTCAGATTCTATTACCTCACTGATATCATGGTGTCACATGAATCCCAGAACACTGTGGGTATAAACATTTAGTGGCAGCTGTTTGCTAACTATCATTTCAGATATCAAACAAAAACTATTAGTCCAGTGAACTAGCTCCTAGTTTGTTTCCCTACCTGGATTTGTCCTCATTGGTATCTCCAATAGTGAAGAGCTTTCTTGTTGGAGTGGGTGGAACACGGGCTAATCGAGGTTCTTTCTCCTGAAAGGCAAGCAACAAGTGAAGAGTGAACTGTAAACACAGTCCGCAATCGACACAACAGCTCGCCACGCTGTACAATAGAGTTCAATGCTACAGAGCCCTCCATAATGTTTGGGCTAAAGACCCATCATTTATTTATTTGCCTCTGTACTCCACAATTTGAGATTTGTACTAGAAAAAAAAAAAAAATCACATGTGTTTAAAGTGCACATTGTCAGATTTTATTAAAGGCCATTTTTATACATTTTAGTTTCACCATGTAGAAATTACAGCTGTGTTTATATATAGTCCCCCCTATTTCAGGGCATCATAATGTTTGGGACACATTGCTTTGCATGTGTTTGTAATTGCTCAAGTGTGTTTAATTGCCTCCTTAATACAGGTATAAGAGAGCTCTCAGCACCTAGTCTTTCCTCCAGTCTTTCCATCACCTTTGGACACTTTTATTGCTGTTTATCAACATGAGGACCAAAGTTATGCCAATGAAAATCAAAGAAGCCGTCATGAGACTGAGAAAAAAGAATAAAACTGTTAGAGACATCAGCCAAACCTTAGGCTTACCAAAATTAACTGTTTGGAACATCATTAAGATGAAAGAGAGCACTGGTGAACTTACTAATCGCAAAGGGACTGGCAGGCCAAGGAAGACTTCCACAGCTGATGCCAGAAGAATTCTCTCTATAATAAAGAAAAATCCCTAAACACCCATCCGACAGATCAGAATCACTCTTCAGGAGTCTGGTGTGGATTTGTCAATGACCACTGTCCACAGAAGACTTTATGAACAGAAATTGAGAGGCGGCGCCTAACGGCAGCGGCTCGACTACAGTCGTCTGTCTTTCTTTATTTTTGTCTTGTTAAATGTATGTCTTGAGTTAGTTTTTATTTTATTTTTTTAGCTGTGTATATGTGGGGGGTGGTGGGGGTGCTGTGGGGGAAACCGTTTTAAATCTCTTCCCTGTGCGGGGACCCGACTATTCCCTGTCGGGTCTCGGATGTCGTTGGGCCTAACATCGTGGAGCCGGCGGCGACCTCCGGCCGGGACTAACCTGGGGGCTCCAGTTGCAGAGCCTGCGGAACGGACATCGCGGAGCTGGCCAACTTCGGAGCGGGAGGAGCTATGGTGGCGCGCGGCTGCGACCCGACTTTGGAGTTCGGAGGCACCGGCCGCAGATCCGGTGGACAGGAACATCGGGAGCTCGCAGGTCCCTGGTGGGAGACCGCTTTTCCGAGCTCCGCAACGGCAACTTCTCCCGCTGGAACCGCGGGTTTAAAGGACATGGAGCCGGGGCCTAACATCGCCCGGCGTGGCTTAAACGGCCTCAGGACTTACCATCGCCCGCCGGGGGCTTTAACATCGGAGCCCCAGTTCGCCTCGACACTGCAGTTGGACTGCTGGACCACGGGAGAAGGAACAAAGGGAAGAGATAATGACTTTGCCTTCCATCACAGTGAGGAGATGTTGGAGACTCACTGTGATGGATGTTTATGTAAACTGTGTTAAGTGTGGGTCTTGGATTGTTTTGTAATGTAAAAAACTGTAGAAATTATATTTCGTTCAAACCTAGGTTTGAATGACAATAAATAGCATTCTATTCTACACTGCAAGATGCAAACCACTGGTTAGCCGCAAAAATAGGATGGCCAGGTTACAGTTTGCCAAGAAGTACTTAAAAGAGCAACCACAGTTCTGGAAAAAGGTCTTGTGGACAGATGAGACGAAGATTAACTCATATCAGAGTGATAGCAAGAGCAAAGTATGGAGGAGAGAAGAAGCTGCCCAAGATCCAAAGCATACTACCTCATCTGTGAAACACAGTGGTGGGGGTGTAATGGCCTGGGCAGGTATGGCTGCTGAAGGAACTGGCTCACTTATCTTCATTGATGATACAACTGCTGATGGTAGTAGCATAATGAATTCTGAAGTGTATAGACACATCCTATCTGCTCAAGTTCAAATAAATGCCTCAAAACTCATTGGCTGGCGGTTCATTCTACAGCAAGACAATGATCCCAAACATACTGCTAAGGCAACAAAGGAGTTTTTCAAAGCTAAAAAATGGTCAATTCAAAAGTGGCCAAGTCAATCACCCGATCTGAACCCAATTGAGCATGCCTTTTATATGCTGAAGAGAAAACTGAAGGGGTCTAGCCCCCAAAGCAAGCATAAGCTAAAGATGGCTGCAATACAGGCCTGGCAGAGCATCATCAGATAAGACACCCAGCAACTGGTGATGTCCATGATTCGCAGACTTCAAGCAGGCATTGCATGCAAAGGATATGCAACAAAATACAACACATGACTACTTTACGTTACATTACATTGCTGTGTCCCAAACATTATGGTGCCCTGAAATGGGGGGGACTATGTGTAAACACTGCTGTAATTTCTACATGGTAAAACCAAAATGTATAAAAATGGCTTTTATTAAAATATGACAATGTGCACTTTAACCACATGTGATTTTTTTTTCTATTACAAATCTATCAAAACACTCATTTGGTAGTTTAGGGGTTCTACTCTTAAACATTCACTTTCTCTTTCATTTTCTTTCTTTCTTGTTCTTCCTCTCTTTTTCCATTTCATCTTTGCTAAAATTAAAATGGAAGCTATACAATAATTGTATTATGTCATATGCCACGGTTTATACTTTTGTACACTGCTTCTAATAAAAATATAAATTTAAAAAAAATTAAAAAATCTCAAATTGTGGAGAACAAGAGGCAGATAAATAAATGATGGGTCTTTGTCCCAAACATTATGGAGGGCACTGTAACTGAGGCACAGATAAAGATGGAAAAAGTGTCCTTGCATTTTACCAGAAACTACCAAAGAAATGCACAGTAATTCTGTTCTGCTGCTGCCCCATTAAAATTATTTGCACTATTTGCACGACGGGTCAGTTGCAGCTGGATGTCCCGACTATTTTGGTCGACCATAACTTTCTGCATCAACCAGTAAACATTTCCAAATAAGGTGCAGAACACAATTTTTACCCCACTATCTAACCAAGTAATTGAAAGGCACCTGTCGACATGAATTAAACCATTTGTTCAATGCAAGCTAACAAAGTCTTTGTTAAGTGGGGATTGTGTTACACAAGGCCCAGCACATGATGCATGAATGAGCCACTTTCTATTGTGGTTTTCTCTTTTCTCTGTAACACTGGAAACCCGATAGAAGTATATAAAATAATGAAAGGCATAGATAGGATAGACAGTCAGAACCTTTTTCCCAGGATGGGACAGGAGCAGGGCATTATCCCCAAACTTTATATCTGTTATATGGATGACTGCATCGGCGCTACCTCCTGCACCCATGCAGAACTCATGGACTTCATCAACTTCACCACCAATTTTCATCCTGCACTCAAATCATCCTTCCTCCCCTTTCTTGATCTCACAGTCTCCATCACAGGAAATCGACTAATGACTGAAATTATTACAAACTCACCAACTCCCACAACTATCTTGTCTAGAGTTCTTCCCATCCTGCTTCCTGCAAAGATTCTATCCCCTACTCCCAATTCCTGCATCTACGCCACAGCTGCACCCAAGATGAGGTGTTCCATAATAGGACATCCAAGATGTCCTCATTCTTTTGGGAACAGGGGTTCCCCTCTCACATCATAGATGAGGCCCTCACTCGTGTTTCCTCATTACCCCACAGCTCCGCTCTTGCTCCCCCTCCCCATAGTCACAACAGAGACAGAGTCCCCCTAATCCTTACCTTCCACCCCATCAGCCGTTGCATACAACACATAATCCTCTGAAATTTCCGCCACCTCCAACAGGATCCCACTAGCCACATTTTCCCATCTCCACCTCTTTCTGCCTTCCGCAGAGACCGTTCGCTCCGCAACTCCCTGGTTAACACATCCCTTCCCACCCAAACCACTCCCTACCCGGGTACCTTCCCCTGCAACCGCAAAAGATGCAACACCTGTCGCTATACCTCCTGCCTCGACTCTGTCCAGGGACCCCGACAGTCCTTTCAGGCTAGGCAGAGGTTCACTTGCACCTCCTCCAACCTCATCTACTGTATCCATTGTTCAAGATGTGGACTCTTGTACATCGGCGAGACCAAATGGAGACTGGGCGATCGTTTCGCGGAACACCTTCACTCAGCCCGCGTGAACCTATTTGATCTCCCGGTTGCTGGACACTTTAATTCTCCTTCCCATTCCTACACGGACCTTTTTGTCCTTGGGTCACCTCCATTGTCAGAGTGAGGCTAAATGCAAATTGGAGGAACAGCATCTCATATTTCACTTGGGCAGCTTACAGCCCAGTGGTATGAACATTGATTTCTCTCACTTCAGGTAGCCCCGGCATTCCCTCTCTCTCTCTCTCTCTCTCTATCCCACCCCCCCCCCCCCCCCACCCAAGTCGCACTAGCTTCTTATTTTCACTTTACCTTATTTTCACCTTACAAACAGCTAACAATGACCTGTTTGCTTTATCATCGTTACTTTTTTGCACATTGTTAATTCATTGTTCTTTATCTCTCCACATCACCGTCTATATCTCTCGTTTCCCTTATCCCTAACCAGTCTGAAGAAGGGTCTCAACCCGAAACGTCACCCTTTCCTTCTCTCCAGAGATGTTGCCTGTTCCGCTGAGTTACTCCAGCTTTTTGTGTCTACCCCAGGATTTAAAAATCAAATTCGTGAGGGCATAGCTTTAAGGTGAGAGGAGCGGTTTAAAGAAAATGTACAATGTAAGTTTTCATTACACAGAGGGCGGTGAGTGCCTGGTACGCGTTGCCGTGGGTGGTGGGTGACGCAGATTATTTTCACAAATGATTCAAGGGCTGTGGGATACAGATTTGGGGAAAAGGTACAAGAGGTATATGAGGAAGAACTACTTCTTGCCTCAGGATGGTTTTGGGCCACTGGCAAGAAGTGGGTAAGGGCATCTGGCCAGGACTTCCCTGACTTGAGCTGGGTGGATCCTCATATGCTGTAACAATTCGGGCTAACCAAGGGTCTTGAATCTAAAACATTAACTTTGAATCCCTTTCCACAGATGCTGCATGACCTCCTGTGGGGTTTTCCAGCAATTTTTTTGCTTTAGTTTCAGATCTATCAAATTTTCAAAACATTTTCATTATAAACTCTGCAATTGTAATTTTATGTTCTTCTTGCCTGTTCTGGCTCTTTGAAAGAAAGCATTTATTATTCTCAGTCCCTTTCTCTTTCCTTAAAGCAATTATTTGCATCTTACATGTAATCCAAATACTGATTACAAATCAATATTGCATCCTTGTCCACTTATTAAACAGTAGATTTCAGGTCATCAGTGGTTTGTTTCCACGGGGGCGCCGTCCTGTATGGTATGGCTGCCCAGCCTGCAACTATTCGTTTTATCTCTCTTTTTTTTATTTTTAGTTAGTTGAGTCTTTTGTTCTGGAGTTATAGCCTTTTTTATGTGGGGGGAGGGGGGGGGGGGGGAGGGGGAAACTGCTTTTCTAGGGTCCCTACCTGGTCGGAGAGGCAGCTTTTCTCCGGGCTGCACCGTCGACCCGTCCTCGCGGCCTACCAGCGGGCCTGGAGCTGCGTTTCCCGTCGGGGACCGCCCAGAACCTCGGCTTCGGTAGCGGCACAGCGCTGGAGCGCTATCGCGGAGCGGGCGATGCCCTACCCGGGTCGCCGCGCTGGAACTCCAGTGAGCTGAGACCGCCGATAAAAACATCGCTGAGCTGCGGGTCTGAGGAGCGGCCAGCTGCGGGTGGCGGCGCTGACTTTTCATCGGGAGCCTGGGATCTCTCAGCGAGATCACCAGTTGTGGAGCTCCATCCTTGTTGGCTTCGGAAGCCGCGGCCTCCAGTACGGAAGCGGCCGTTCCAGGGTTCCCATGCCGCTGTGAGGATTCTCCCGATGCCGGAGCACCATCACCCGGCGAGAACGTCCTGGAACATCGGGCCTCCGTGGAGGCAACTGTGGAGGCCTCAATAGGCCCGACTATGGGTGAACTGGGGATGGGGACTGGACATTGTGTCTTCCCCCACAGTGGGAACCATTGTGGGGGGATGTTTTTATGTTTAAATTTCTTTATTACTGTTAAGTCTGTATTCTTTCTTTATGTGCTGCATGGCAAGAAGCATTTCACTACACCTAGGTGTATGTGACCAATAAAATAACCTTTGAACCTTTGTTTTAAAAAGAACATCACCATAAGTAAAATAAAACAGAAAATGCAAGGGAAACTCAGGAAGTCAGGAAGCATCTCTGAAGAGAATAAAATAAAGATTATGCTTCAGGCACTGGCCCATTATCTACACCTGAAACATTAACTCTTTCTCTCACTACAGATACTGCCCAACAGGCCCTTCGGCCCAAATTGCCCACACCGGCCAACATGTCCCAGTTACACTAGTCCCACCTGCCTGCACTTGGTCCATATCCCTCCAAACTTGTACTATCCTTGTACCTGTCTAACTGTTTCTTAAACGTTGGGATAGTCCCAACCTCAACAACCTCCTCTGGCAGCTTGCTCCATACACCCACCACCCTTTGTGTGAAAAAGTTACCCCTCAGATTCCTATTACATTTTTTCCCCTTCTCCTTGAACTTATGTCCTCTGGTCCTTGATTCCCCTACTCTGGGCAAGATATTCTGTGCATCTACCTGATCTATTCCTCTCATGATTTTATATACCTCTATAAGATCACCCTTCATCCTCCTGCGTTCCAAGGAATAGAGACCAAGCCTACTCAACCTCTCGCTACAGCTCACACTCTCTAGTTCTGGCAACATTCTTGTAAATCTTCTCTGAACCCTTTCAAGCTTGACAATATCTTTCCTATGGCCAGAACTGAACACAATACTCTAAATATGGTCTCACCAACATCTTATACAACTGCAACATGATCTCCCAACTTCTATACTCAATACTCTGACTGATGAAGGTCATAAAGCCTTTTTGACCACCTTATCTACCTGTGACTCGACCTTCAAGGAACCATACACCTGCCCTCCTAGATCCCTCTGCTCTACAACACTCACCAGAGGCCTACCATTTACTGTGTAGGTCCTGCCCTTGTTAGATGTCTGAAAATGCAACACCTCACATCTAGTCATTCTATGAATATCTTCAAAATTTTCTGCTTTTATTCCAGATTTCCAGTATTGATGTTTTTCTATTCTCTATGCCCAGCTCTTTTGGTCACTTAGACTAAACCTACTCTATCAGGTCACTGACCTACCTACCAGTACTAACTACAGAACTGATTGAGTTTCCCTCTCGAGCAATGCTCCTAAACATTTCTCTCACAAACCTTCTCCTTGGATTCAGCCAGAGTCAGCTTGGGACTAGATGCTGAACGGACAATTCCTGTCTCTTTCCCTCTCTGCTCCTCTGGTGGTGGCTGCAAGTTGTTGAGGGCTCCGTAGCTTCCTGTTTTGCGTAGGGCAGTGCGCCACGCTGCTGGGGACTGCGGCTCCCTCTTCTCCTCTTCGAGAGCTGCTGTTTTGGCGGGGGAGCCTGAAAACTGGGCATGGAGAGGAAACACTTTATCAAATGATGGGACACATTCACCCATAATTGAATCGCCTCAAACTGAAGTGGAGAACAATGGAACAGGTAAATATCCTGCTAAAGCTTAATGACAAAATTAAAAGCTGGCAGAGTTAGGGGGCTTACCTCTCAGTGCCTTCAAAGGTGGAGGAGAGACCAAGCTTACTTTAATACAGCATAAGAATATAACGCGAGTAGAGCTGGAAGATTTACCAGTCCCTCAATCCTGCTTCATCTTTCAATATAATCATGGCTGAACCTTGACCTCAACTCCACTTACCTGTTCCATTCCAGAACTCACAGAATCCCTTAAAATTCAAAATTATTTTCAACCTGCATCTTTAAATATGAAAAGAACAACATCATTTGGCTGGTAGACAAAAATGCTGGAAAAACTCAGCGGGTGAGGCAGCTTCTATGGAGCGAAGGAAATAGGCAACGTTTCGGTTCGAGACCCTTCTTCCGACTGATGTGGTGATGGGGGGGGGGGGGGGGGGGGGGGCGGGAAGAAGAAAGGAAGAGGTGGAGACTCTAGGCTTGTGGGAGAGCTGGGAAGGGGAGGGGAAAGAATGGGAAAGCAGGGACTACCTGAAATTGGAGAAGTCAATGTTCATACCGCTGGGGTATAACTACGCAAGCGAATGCGAGGTGCTGCTCCTCCAATTTACGGTGGGCCTCACTCTGGCCATGGAGGAGGCACAGGACAGAAAGGTCGGATTCGGAATGGGAGGGGGAGTTGAAGTGCTGAGTCACCGGAAGATCAGGTTGGTTATTGCGGACTGAGCGGAGGTGTTAGGCGAAGTGATCGCCAAGCCTATGCTTGGTCTCACCGATGTAAAGCAGCTGACACCTCGAGCAGCGGATGCAATAGATGAGGTTGGAGGAGGTGCAGGTGAACCTCTGCCGCACCTGGAAAGACTGCTTGGGTCCTTGGATGGAGTCAAGGGGGAGGTAAAGCGACAAGTGTAGCATTTCCTGCGGTTGCAAGGGAAACTGCCAGAAAGAGACATCATTTGGCTTGTCTCCTATGTGAAGCCACTGCTCCCAATGTTAGTGTCTCCAAGCAGAATAAACAACCAAAGCATTCATTCTGATTCAAGTCACTTTTGAATTTTGTTTTTCAATCAACACAACTCAGTTGTCTAAACTACGCAAACTACATGTCCATCCCAATAAACATTTCATCCCAGGAGTCAATTTAGCGAACCTTTGATCTGTTTCCAGGCATTAACGCAAAAAGATGCAGAAAGCAAAACTTCACAGAATACCTGCAAACTCTTGTGTAGAAGGGAACTGCAGATGCTGGTTTATATACAGTGCCCTCCATAATGTTTGGGACAAAGACCCATCATTTATTTATTTGCCTCTGTACTTCACAATTTGAGATTTGTAATCGAAAAAAATCAGTGTTAAAGTGGTTAAAGTGCACATTGTCAGATTTGAATAAAGGCTATTTTTATACATTTCATTTTCACCATGTAGAAATTATAGCTGTGTTTATACATAGTCCCCACCATTTCAGGGCACCATAATGTTTGGAACACGGCAATGTCATGTAAATGAAAGTAGTCATGTTTAGTATTTTGTTGCATATCCTTTGCATGCAATGCCTGCTTGAAGTCTGTGATTTATGGACATCTTCATGGCTGTCTTCTCAGGTGATGCTCTGCCAGGCCTGTATTGCAGCCATATTTAGCCTATGCTTGTTTTGGGGGCTAGTCCCCTTTAGTTTTCTCTTCAGCATATAAAAGTCATGCTCAATTTAGTTCAGATCAGGTGAATTCCGGTGGGCGGCGCGACTCTCATCAGCAGCGGCCTCTGCAGTCCGTCTGCGTTTTTTATTATTTTATGTCTATGTTTTTATGTAGTTTTTGTTATTTTTTGTTGGGGTATGTGTGTGGGGGGGTGGGGGTGGTGTGGGGGGGTTGGGGGTAACTTTTAAATCTCTCCCTGCACGGGAGACCCGACCTTTTCTTTGTCGGGTCTCCGTTGTCGTTGGGGCTGCAACGAGGAGCGGCCTCCAACAGGAAGACTGGGGGCTCTGGTGCCGACTACTCACCTCACCGTCGCGGAGCTGGCCGAGTCCAGAGCGGGTGGAGCTGTGGCGGACGCTGCTGCGGCCCGACCTCCGGAGATTCGGTGGCTGCAACTGCGGGTTTGGCGGACGGCGACACCGGGAGCCCGCGGGTCCCTGGAGGGAGACCGCTTTTCAGGGCTCCCGCAACGGCGACTTCTCCCGCCCGAGTTGCGGGGTTGAAGAGCTCCTGGAGCGGGGCCTTACATCACCGCCCCGCGCGGCTTGGAATGGCCGCGGGAGTTTGCGAGCGCGCGCCGGGGGCTCTAACACCAAGACCCGGTGTGCGACCTTGCATCACCCGGCGTGGCTTTAATGGCCACGGGACAATTCGCCATCGCCCGCCGGGGGCTTTGACTTTGACTTTGACTCTGACATCGGGGGGGAGAGTGCAGTGGAGAGATAAGTTTTTTTGGCCTTCCATCACAGCGATGTGATGGATGTTTATGTAAATTATGTTGTGTCTTGGGTCTATTTGTTTGTAATGTATGGCTGCAGAAACGGCATTTCGTTTGGACCTCAAGGGGTCCAAATGACAATAAATTGAATTGTATTGTATTGTATTGTATTGACTTGGCCACTTAAGAATTTACCAATTTTTTTAGCTTTGAAAAACTCCTGAAAAGAACCTGAGCCACTGAACCTGTGAAGCCATGTGTCCCAAACATTATGGTGCCCTGAAATGGGAGGGGGGGGGGCTATGTATAATCACCACTGTAATTTCTACATAGTGAAACCAAAATGTATAAAACTGGCCTTCATTAAAATCAGACTATGTGCACTTTAACCACATGTGATTTTTTTAAATTACAAATCTCAAATTGTGGAGGACAGAGGCAAATAAATAAATGATGGGTCATTGTCCCAAACATTATGGAGGGCACTGTGGATGACGTTCCGGGTCGAGACCCTTCTTCAGACCCTGAAGAAGGATCTCGACCCATAACATCACCTATACCTTTTCACCAGAGATGTTGTCTGAACTGCTGAGTTACTCCAGTATTTTGTATCTATCTTCAGTTTAAACCAGCATCTCCAGTTCCTTCCTACACAAGTACCTCTTACCTGTTGTCCAAGGTCAAATGTGAGAGCCACCATCTCTAGTGCCATTTCCAGGCATGATCTTATAATTGAGTTGCCTTGCAGCCTATAGAAAAGACATGCAGCTATGCGACTAATAGCATAACCAACCAAAAAGAGAAGCTGGCTGGCAAAGGAGGGACTTACCTCCCTCCTTTTGACAACAAAGGTGGGAGCAGTCTAAAACATCCTCTGCCATAGAAATGACTGGAAAAATATCTCAGCAGGTCAGGCAGCGTTTGCGGAGAGAGAAATGGCGATGAAGTATGAGGTTAATGGTCTTCTATCACAACCATCATCCACATGCAACCTGACCTGCTGAATATTTCCAACATCTTCTGCTTTTTTCCCCCCAGATTTGCAACATCGACAATTTCAGTTGCTGTTGTCTCTCAGCCTTTCCATGTTGAGAGAACAGCAAACCGATGACAACAACCTCTGGAAATCAAGCTCAAAAAGCAGCAACATTCACTAGCAAGCCGCAGCTAAGCCCTAAACAAAAACAAATTCTTAATTATTAAATAAAGCATTAAAGTTTCCCTCTGGTCAAACTGTGGTGACCATATCATGAATATGGAAGAAATATCTTTTAACAATTCCAGTGTAGTCAAATACTGATGTTTCAGAAGGCTTCCACAACTTTGCTCTGAATGGCTAACAAAGGAAGTCTTGCCCCAATAATTACCAATGGTTTGTCAGGGTCTTTGTGCAGCTAAGCTGCTATTGGATCTAACAGTTATTATAGTCACTTCATGTTCATAACTGGACATGCCCCAGGGGGAATCGATGCAAACGTGTGCAAATGTTTGAGTGTAAAAAGTTAAAATGTTCAATTGGCAACTTGAGGTCTTGGAGTTAAGGCACAGAAACTGGAGCTTCAAAGATGAACGCAAACTCTATTGGGATGAGAAGGAGAGGGAAGGAACCAATACCAGTTAGTGGCAGCAGAGGAATTCAGGAATAGAGAGAATACGCACCAATCCGGGATTAAGGAGGAAATTGCACTAATTAAGGACTGAGAGGTACACACACGAATCAGACAGACAGTGGAAACACAAACCAAAAGCAGACAGAGGAAAGAATATGCATCAAGTAGGGCTGAATGGTAAAAGGGCACCAATAGGACATCAGGGCACTAATAGGAATGAACATCAAACTACAAATCTGTGTGTTTTAACTAGGCAATCAGATATAGGCAATGAGCACAAACATCCCCACTTGAATGCAGTTTAAATGCTTCCTGAGACCTGCAGTTGCTCGTTATTAAGCATTAGCTCCCTGCTTGGACAAGTCTGAATATTAACTTTCATTGCTTCTGGATTATTTCTACTGGTAGGTTATTAGTGACGTGCCTGAGAGATGTGTGTTTGGGTCACTGCCGTTCACAATGTTCAAAAGGATTTGAAACTTGGAACAGAATCAAAATTGCATTCGTTTTCTGATAATAACAAATCTCTTGAAGAATGGCCATAAATAACAGAATAAAAGGCCACAGACGGAGATATGGGTAATTTGTGAAGTTGGGCCAAGTCATGGCAGATGTGTAGTGTAGCTAAGCACGAAATAATGTGAAATCTGAAGGATAAACACTATGGGCATACGAGCACAGTAGGCAATTACAAAGGAGGGGACGGATTGGTGTGGGAATGAGAGTGGCAGTAGGGTGGGACAATACCTGCTTCCTATGAATACTGTTGACATTATGAGCAAACAAATAATAGTTGAGAGAGAACAGATCTCAGATATTAACAATGACCTTGCACAAAGCTCCAGCCTAGCTTCACCTGGAACCGAGAGCATCACATTTCAGAAGGGACATCTGTGATAGTGTAAATTGATATTTTGTATGTGTCACCCAGTTATAGGCACGTCAGAAGACGGAAATACCTCTATTGGGGGACAAAAGGGGCATGCAGTGGCTCAGCAACATTTCAGAGGAATTCAGGCACATTGAAACCTCATGACAACTTCTACATGAAACTGGTAGAAGCTCATTTTCAGAATTGGGAAAGTGGGAATTAATGAAATTAGGTTGTAGTGGCGCAATATCTCAAGGAGAGAGTGAGCCAGGAGCACTAGAGACAAAACTATGTCTGTAAACCTTCAGAAACATTTAGGGACCAGCCAGTTGGAACTCAGGAGCCTTTTATTCTCTTGAACATTCTATGTTTCCAATACAAAAAAGTATCCTCAAAACATTTCAATCTAATTTAAAAAGGCAGTGAGCCATTAACCTCTTTTCCACGGTTGGTACCCAACACAAGCAATTTGTGTTTTCAGCGAGGTTACATCCTCTCTCCTTTCAACAATACAATCACGTTCACACGATAGGATACACGTGAGACAGAAGGAAAGCTTAATACACATCTACCCATCCTCAACCACCTCCTGAGATGCCTTGTGTCTTATAGCAATTTTCTGAACAGATTTTAAGCGGTAAAGGCTGCAGGGTATCAATGACAATATACAGACTGCATTCTAGATTGCTGGACTTTCTGTTGCCTCAAAAATTAGACTGCCTCTTCTGAAATTGCTTACCTAAAACCAGAGAGTTTGAAATAGAGAGGAAGACTAACAGAGATGAATGCAAAATAAACCACGTGCTCATGCAGCACACCAAAAGCTCCACCGAGAATGGTAATCTCAACATGCAAGAAGCTCACCGCTGCTTTTTGACCTCTTTTGGCGACCAAGACAATGCCGGTTTTGCGTAGGCCCTGTCGCCATGACTTTGGGTCACTTGACTGACAAAAAGGTAGGAAAGGAGTAATGAAGTCAAACTGTAGTCAAAGGAAGAGCAAGAGGAGAAAAAGAAAGTCAGATGAGAGTGATAGAGAAAGAATGACAGGCACAAAAGAGCAAAGAGGAAAAACATCCTTGTTCTACATGGCCTTAATATAAATAAATAATCAATTCAGTCCACAGTAGACCATGCTGTCAATAAATCAAATCATCTATATCACTGTAACTTTCATCAGCCAATGCCTAACTAAACCAGGGAATTGAAACTGCTGGAATGATGTTCAACGGAGCATTGATGCTCATGGAAGGTAATGACTGATTTCAATCAAAATTTCAATACAGGGAATGTTAAGCAAGCTCCCATATCTATCTGGATCACCATTTGTGGAAAGTGGGAAAATGAATACTGTCCAGAGTATCACCCCCAAACACTGATTAAATCCACTCCATTCATCACCAGGGAGAAACTGATGCCATACAGTAGGACAGCGTAAATTATACAATTATTGTAATAGACAGTGTTCTTAAAATATCTACTGCTTGTCAGAGGAATGTCCAATAATACCATGGATGGAATATGGTGCCTTAAAGAGGTGTGTGGATCTTAAAGTATTAGCCAATGCTATTAGAGGTGCACTTACAATACTTTTTTGATAAGGTCACAGTTGATTTGTTAATGGACAGAGCTTCACAGTGTGATAATCTGACAATGGCACCCCTGACCATGGAATCGTGGATCCTGCCACTTATTGGGGAGCTGAGATGGAAATCCCAGAAAAACAAGCAGCGCCCTCTTTTTAACAGTCCACATTCATTATAAATGGTTTGCTTCATTTCTTGCACAGACTGAAAGACCATCCAATTGTTATGCAAACAAGCCACTCACACAGTGCCACCATCAGGGCTTACTCCCATTTATCCATATCTTGGTGATGATCATAGAATGGAGGGACGGCTCAAGAGTACAAAGTTGAAATTTGAGGCACGAGGTGGGGATGGGCAAGAGCAAAGGTCATACAGCATGAAACATGCCCTTCGGCCCAACTCGTCCATGCCTCCCTGTGCGTGTGCTCCAAATGTTTCCTGTCCGTATAAATGTTGGATGTTGTGGTGGCTGTGAGCAGTGGTGCTTTGCACATCAGTGGTGGTGGGGCCACAGAAGTGGGAGATTGTGCTGGTGAGACAGAGCTTCAGAGTAAAATGTTGTTAAAGGGGCTGAGGAAACTTGCTTCATCCATTTTCAGTGCTGCAAAAATAGTTTCCTTGCTAAATAAAACTTCACAGCTACCTGGAGCTGTTAGGATTTCCAACTCATGAGAAAGCAGATGCTAAATACAAGATTACAGAGTCTGAGAAATAGAACTTCCTTTAAATATTACTAGGACACCTGCAAAGCTATGATTTAAATTCAGAGCAGACTCGGCATGAAAGGGTTAAAAGTTACCCAATATATGATAATGCATAAAGCAGTGCTCTTACTAGAAAATGAGCTGCATTATTGTGAGATCCAACACAGCATTCTTCAAATCATGAAGCAACAGAGCACTATTCACAAATAATATAGCAGTTCTCATCGCCAGAACCTCACAGCATTCTTCACATTGAAATAATAATAACCTTCATAATAACCTTTATCGTTTTCAGCACCAGAAACAACACAACACTCATTATTGTAGACAATACCACTCCTCACAAGAAACGATGCAGAATTCTTCATAACAACCAAATGTGGCATTCTTCATTGGAAGAACACTACACTCATCACAAGCAACGATGCAGTGCTCTTCATAGGATTCAATGGGGTACATTTCATGTGATCATTGTAGCATTCTAGATAAGATCTTTGCAAGATGAAATTCAGCTTTCTTCACTGCAGACAAAGCAGAAATCTTTACGAAAATTAACAAAGCACCCTTCGATGGAAATAAATGAGCCCTCTTTACAGTAATCAGAAATAACAAGGCACAATAATCAAAGCTGTATCCTTGATCAGAAACAGTTCAAAACTTTTCAGCAGAATGGTCCAGTGTTCTTCAGAAAATAAAGCAAAGCAGGCTTCACAAGTTACCCACTCTGGGAACGTCACACCATTCTTCACCAGTTTGGGACCTTCACAGGTAGCAACTAATTAGCTTGATTCAGCATTTAAAGAAAACACAGCAATCTTCACAAAGACCATAACATTCTTCACACCGGAGTGCAGGGCCCATCACCAAAATGCAATGCAGTAATTAACCCAGGAAACAACACTGCATGCCACATGAAAAATATCCTGCAATTTTCACTGCAGTCATTGTTTCAATATCTATTCAATAGATATTGAATTGTATTCAATATCTATCCTAGTGAGACACTCCACACATAAAAGTGACAACACTGCATGATTGCACACCCTACACAAGAACTGATGCAACAGTCCACTCAATGCAGCATGCTTTATACAGAGAGACAATGTGGTACTTAACACCGAGAGTCAACACAATACTCTTCACGTGAAAACACTTCTCTCGAGACACCATCCTCCAAAAGATGCAATGTGGCATGCTTCACAAAATACACCTCAACATTCTTTGCAGAACCAATAAAATACACAACAAATAAAAACAAGACAGCAGACAGCACTGGAAATGTCTCTTCATCCAATGAAAGCTACACCTTTCACAATAAATGTTAAGGAGGCAATACAGAACTCCTTGTGAGAAGCAATGCAGAGCCCTTCATATCCAAATAATGCAGCTAGTGTTTCAGGTAACCCTGAAAATTAAAACACTACCTTAAACACGAAACAACGACAAAACCCTAAAAATTAAAATTCTACCTGAAACCAAAACCAATGGTGCAATCCCCACAACACAGAACAGTAGAGTAAACTTTACACCAGGAAATAATGCAGCATCCTTGCTGGTCTTTAAAAAAAATCAGCTTCTCATAACTAGCAGTAATGCAGCACTAGATAGCAATAATGCAGCACTAGAAGTCCACCAAACGTGAGTGGCTTGGCATTAAATGCAATGAGAAAACATCATTTGGAAGTAATTTTGATGCTCACCTTAAGAGTAAATAATGCAGCATTCCAAAAAAGGACCAATACAATAAGCATGGCAAGACAACTCAGTGGCAATGACAGCAGGAAATCCTTCAATAATATCACAGCATTAACGCAGAGGAGGGAAATGCCATATCCCTCAGAATAGGACAAAATGTAACAATTATAATTATGCTTTGCATTTAAACAATTTCAGGCTTCCCTTTTTGATCATTTTATGCAGAGTGTTATATTTAAATGTGTTTATCTTACAGTTAAAAATCGTTAACCTTGCACATTATTCCAGGAAGTTGACCTTTAGACTTTAGCGTGGAAACAGGCACTTTGGCCCAATGAGTCCACGCCGAGCAGCGATCGCCCCGTACACAAGCACTATCCTACACACGAGCGACAATTTACAATTTACAGAAGTAAATTAACCTACAAACCTGCACGTCTTTGGAATGTGGGAGGAAACCAGAGCACCTAGAGAAAACCCACACGGTCACCGGGTGAATGTACAAACTCTGTACAGACAGCACCCGTAGTCAGGATTGAACCCAGGTCTCTGGTGCTGTAAGGCAGCAACTCTACTGCTGCGCCAACTGTGTCACCTTTGACTTTGACCAATGTTACATTGAATATCATCAGAGACAATGGAGCTGACCTTCTCTCAAAACTCCCAAAAACCACTTGGACCTACCTATCTTTACAATGATCATTATAAATCGGAGTTCAGCGGGGGTTAAAAGCAAAAGTAACGCAGAGAATATCTGCTCTTCGAGGCTTGGGACTGCAGGATAGATTGATAGATCAGGAAACCATGTCCTCCATATGAAGAAAAATTAAAGATCAAGATTTTCTTCTCGAGCTCTCTTGTAGTAAGAGCAAGGCACTAAATCTGGCCATTTCAGCTAAGGCTATGTGGGAGGTGCTGGCCTCTTTTGACAACTAAGCTTGGGAAGTCTGCAAGTCTCGTTCTGTAAGAAGAGAAACAAATAAGCTTCTTTAATTTAACAATCATCTTACTTCAAAGTGTTCATCTGATTCACCACGTTCTAAGAACTCTATGAGGCGAGTGAAAAATGCAAGACCCAGGTCAGATTAGAAGGGGCCCCTATTGTTATTCTTCAAACTGTAAAGTTAGATATTGGACAGTCTCAGAAAAGTAGTGATGTCACAGGCATGGAGCCCTGCAATGTAAGACTATCTAAGGCAAGCCCATAGCTTTACTTCATTTCAGTTGCTAGGGAAAACACTGCAACACAAACGACGCAAAAGAATCACGCAGCAATCCTCAGAGAGCAACCTTCTTAAAAGGGTACACAGAGAAACAAAAACACCAGTGCATCGTACAGCAAACAACGGCTTCGTTTTCTCAGCAAATTTATGTTGAGCATGCAGGAGCAGCTCTGAAAGCGCTCCTTGCTAAAAGTCATCTCTCACAAAGGATTAAGACTGCACCTACCATTTGAACAATACAATTCATCAGAACATTGCAACTGCCTGCAGAGTGAAACATGTCACTACATTTCTAGCAAAAATGCCACCTAACTGCAACACATAACAATGCAACATTGATGGCAGCAGCAAGCATAGCAACAGCAAACGTACAGTATTAACTGCAAAATGAATTACCCTTCAAACCACATATCACTGAAGAGCAAAAATGCAGCATCCTTTGCAAAACAATACAGTATAGTTTTACAACAGCGATTCTGCAGCCCTTGCATTCAGAAGCAGGAAGTGAAATCCACAACAAACAGCACCACAGGAAGCAATGCAGAATTTCTTGAAATGCAACAGCCCTCAAAATATAAACATTGCACAACCCGTCCACCGCAGCCTCCATCGACCAACCACAGTGCAGCACACTTTGCAACAAAAAACTTTACATCCCTTCAACAGAAAGCAAGCTGCATTCTTCATAGTAAACAAAGCAGAATTTCCAGTAACTCCGTTTTTATTTGTTTGATCTACAAATGAAAAGAAAATGCCAAATCTTCAATGAGAGAGCCAAACCAATTACCATTCCCCCAGATCCTGGCTCCACTCAGGGAGTTTAAAGAAAAAGCTAGATCAGAAGATGGTGGTGCACATTCCAAAACTCAAACATCAGTCAGTTCCTCTCCTTGCTAGTTACGTACCCTCTTGTTACTTGCAGTAGTGGATGAGAGGATGGAGTCAGTTGTCATGCTCCGCTTGGTGAGGTTGTTCACGTTTAGACGGACTTTGGCCTTCTCTGTCAAAACAAAAGACACAATCTATGGTCACCAAGTGCAAATGAATAGAGTGTGGCATATCAAAGCTTTCCATTTCCAACCCCAAATGAAACAGAGGGGCCCTTGAGAGCTATTATCACTATTGGCACACTCGACGGGGACGAGAAAGCAAAATGCAGTTTAAATTTTCATCTTTAAACCAGTGGCTTTTTTTGAAACATACTTACCATGCAAATATATTGGGAGTCCTGAATCAGGCCATGGGACCACCAGAATTGGTCAATCTCATAGGCTCCCTTGACCTAACACATAATTGATAAGACCACTTGACTTTTAACTTTTATTTCGGTAAAGCACTTTAATCAACACGGCCCAATAATAATGAGATAAATATAAATCTAATCATTGGTGGAATCAAACCACTTCGGTTAAACTCTAAAGGTGGCACCATAGGGAAATGATATTTCAGCAGCATTTCACTGTTATGCTGCTTGCATGGGCAGGTTTAGAGAAACAGTGTGGAGGCAATGTGTGCAGTTCTCGTGTCTGAAGAACCCTTGTTTCTCCATGCCTCTTCCCCATCCTCTCCCAAAAGCCCTGGGGCTCATTTGTTACCTACAATCTGTGGACTTTAGAGATACATCACGGAAACAGGCCCTTCGGTTCACCAAGATCGCGCTGACCAGCGGTATTACAAGGGTATTACAATTCATGAACATGTAGAGACTGGGCATCTATTGGAAGTAAATCCCATATCAAACTTTAGTTCAGGGCAACATCACCATATTTCCACAGTTGTGTGCCTCCTGTCTCCGTTTAAAAGCTGCCAACTATCAGCACCAAACATGGCTCCACCACACTCACATCTCAGTCAGAAAGTTCTGGCTTTGCATCACTCCTGAAGCCTGCCTGCAAAAGTCTGGACTGACAATCCAACAACATTCTGAGGAATAGCTGCACTGTCTTTCACATGTTAATCCGAGACCCTGTCCTCGCAGTGAAATGATCCCACAGTCCTCTCTCAGAAACAGCAAGACATTTGTCCCTGGAGCCTAGCCAATATCTACTCTCTATTGACACTGTAAGAACAGATGATTTGATCATTACTGTGGCTTTGTTTGTGGGAGAATGCCCCGCGCAAATTGGCTGCTGCATTTTCCACACAACACACTGATTGCACCCAAGAAATATTTCCATGATAGCAAAGAAATTTCGGGTGGTCCAGTGCTATGAAAGACGCAATGGAAATATGAGTTTATCTTTTTACACCACCCAGAACTTGAACTGCCAGAGTAAAGCTAAATTTGTGGCTTCCCTTTAGAAGTCAAACAAACTTCATGTTTTCTATCCTCACAGGAATCAATAGCACCGTGTTGGTCGGTGTGGGCAAGTTGGGCCGAAGGGCCTGCCTGCACACTGAATTACTCTATGACCACATTCATAAGATGTGAACTTCGGTTGGATCTGACTGATTACACCGTTGAACAGTAAGTGGCTCAGAGATTAGATGCACTTGGGTGGTGATATAATGAAAGTTCACTGAGATTAAAAAATCGTTTGAGTAATTCTAAACCTGCAAATTCTGTCTCCCATTCCCTTAAACCCCAAACATTTCTCAAAAGGTTGAAAACTTTTTCTTCCAATTGGTATCTAGAAACATGTGTTACAGTCTCAGCTAAGGGACTGAGTAATTAGGACACAGTGGATAATTTATTTTAATTCTTTAAAACCCGGCAGGCTGATAATTTTCAGTTGATTAGTACATTGAGACTGAAGTCAAATGCTCAGTGTCTGGACAAAACTCAAGGGATAATAGGGGAAGCAATGAAATACAGGTTCAATCCTACTGAATGGTGGGGCAGGAATGATTGTCAAATATTCTGCCTCCTACTTGTCTAATGTTTTTAGCTTAGACTTTTCCTCTCACAGCATCCAAAGAGTCCTTATTTAGTTCATATTTTGCTGTACATAATCCAGTTTCTTAAGTCCGAGATTATTTTATTGGACCCCCAGCCCACGTGGAGATATTCAAAGCTCTCATGTATAATGGAAGCAGGTCATTGCCTTACCAGCCTCGGATTCAGCTTCATGAGGTATCTCTTCCTCAGAACTTGAGCCATTCAACTTCTTCCTCTCCTCCTCATCATCGTTAACGTGCTCCAGCATTACAGACTCCAGTGTCTTGCGCTCCTTGTCATGTATTGAAATCTTATCTTTGCTGCTCATACGGGAAATAGAAGTCCTGGTGGGATAACGGATTAGCACTAATTGGCTGTTAGTGTGATGCGTGCAGGACCAAGACTCGATAAGCAAGTTCCATCTCTGAGGGTTAGACACAAAACTCCAACAGGGTATAAAGGAGCCACTCTCCAGCATTAGGCAAATGGGATTCTGATGGCAAACACTAAGAAACACAGCACAATGTATTCTAGTTTTAGGCTACTCCCTCTGCTCTACTCCCCTGTATCAGCCTGAGCAATACCCCCTCTGGCCTTTAACCATCAGTAATGCACTCTCAGCTTTGCCATTTATTGATGGTTTTGCTGTGTGAAACACGTCCCAAATCACTTTCAATGTGCAACGCACCTCTGACATGAAAATCATGCTTCCATCTATCCTTTAAGAAACACATTCTGAGCCCAGGTCAATGTTATTCTGTAAAACATTGAACAGTCGGCACAAGAACAGACTAAACGGTCCACAAACACCATGTGAACATGATGACAAGTCAAACTAATTACCTCTGTATGTGATCCATATCCCTCCATTCCCCATTCATGTACTTACTTACAAGCCTCTTAAATGCCACTATCATTTCTGCCTCTACTACCACCTCTGTCAGCACGTTCCAGGCTCCCGCTATATGCAATACCTCATATCCCCGCACAGTGCACAGCTGCAAGTTTCTGTGTATTCCACTTTCTGGGTCTCTTAATCACCATATAATGCGCTGCTATGCTGTGTAACTCTTTCCTAAGTCTACAATGCCTTGTTGTTCTGTAACAGTTTTAGCTCTATCCCACTGTATAGCACACCCCCAGCACTGTCATTGTAATGCAACTTACTTCCAACTCTATTATCCGGTTTCAATCTTGACTTATCACATTGATTAGTAATGTTCTACCATGATTAACCAGTGTAGCGAGGCATTTTGGATTCAAAGTTGGTGGTTATTTATAAGGAAATGCTGGAGATGTTCTTTTGTACCCTGCTGTATCTCAAAAGCATAAAACAATCATTGAACATCTGGCAGGCCCCAAGAAGCAAAACCTCACACAGCATTTTATTTGGTGAGGCGTCATTATTTGTCCAGTGAAGAAGCCAATACAGTGCAGCAAACTTTCAATCATGAGGCCAGGCCTCAACACACAGTGTATACCT
This sequence comes from Amblyraja radiata, assembly GCF_010909765.2. Classification (NCBI taxonomy): domain Eukaryota; kingdom Metazoa; phylum Chordata; class Chondrichthyes; order Rajiformes; family Rajidae; genus Amblyraja; species Amblyraja radiata. The sequence continues at coordinate 27,786,638 of NC_045975.1, read as the reverse complement.
GTTCACTAATACAGGGTTATTGCAACACTCACTGCTTTACACCATTCCCCTCTCTTCCCTTTCAGCAATAATTTTGGAGCATTAATTTAGCCTCTATTTCTTGTACATTTTTAACAACACTTTTAGGTAAAAATGCTAGATGATAGATGGCAAATTGGATGGGCATTTATCATCCTGGCCAACACATGATAACATGGAAGATGGACACAAAATGTTGGAACAACTCAGCAGGTCAGGCGGCATCTCTGGAGAAAAGGAATAGGTTTTTGATCAAGATCCTTCAAACATCACCTATTCCTTTTCTCCAGAGGTGCTGCCTGACCCGTTGAGTTACTCCAGCATTTTGTGTCTATCTTCGGTGTAAACCAGCATCTGCAATTCCTTCCTTCACATGATAAAATGGTAATGGAATTGTCAACTAATCATGTGAATCAATATTTTAAAATGTTTTGAAAGATGCAAAGAAAAAATAGGACATGTACCATAGTTAGGAATAAGTGAATGCAATGAGATGGCTCTGAACTGAGCAGGAATCGATCAGTCTTCTAATGGATTGGTGCATTAAAAACAGCAGAATACGAGAGAAAGAAAATCAAAAAGCAGCAAGGATTTAAATGTAATAAAGTATCTGGTCAGAATTCTATTGGATTTCTTTATGGATTTTATTGTAGTTTCCAGATTATATTTAACGATTTCACATCCACAAATGAGAAGAGTCGCAATAAAACGCCGACAGATGAATGAAGTGCATCAGAAGTTGGGTCAAAAATAGGGAATGGGAAATACATAGAAATTATCCCATGGGATTAAGTTATGCAAGGTCTCTTCTAGATTCCTTGTTGTTCACATGATTAATAAATGTGAAGTTATATTAATAAATAATAGCAATGATTCCTATACTATTGATTAAGTAATAGACTCTTGATTAAGTGAACCAGCAGTTTCTAGAGAATTAAACTGTCTAAATGCAGATCAATTTAGTGGACTGTTTCCAATATTGATAGCTTTTAATATAAATAAATGTAATGCACAATGGAACATTGATCATTGACGAAAGAATTTTATGGATAGGAATAACTGACAGTCTCTGGAGTTTGGAGGAACAGAAGTGAGATATTCATTTACATAGACCAGAATGGATTTGTGCAAAATGACTTAAAAGCACCAAATCTCCAACTATTATTTCAATTAATCACTTATCGTATTTGCAATTTTTCCTTTTCCTGGCTCATTCTTTTGTTTAGCAAATTAGTAAACATGAAAAATTACATAGCCCTTCAATTGCTACCTTTATTACCACGAAAGCCAGTGCTCACATTATCCATTATATTTATGGATCCAGTCCATTATATATTCGCTGGTATAAATTAATAAGTTATAGGAGCAGAATTAGACCATTCAGCCCATCAAGTCTACTCTGTGGATGCCTACTACTCAAGTCGACGTGGACCCGGTGGGCTGAAGGCCTATTTTCATGTAGTATCTTTCCATCAATGGCCAGAAAGCTTAAATCATTGGGGTCTTGCCTACAGCAAATGGAAAAAGGTATGCACTTATAAAACATCTTAGCTTTCGCAAATACCCAGGCTTCACGTATGATGAATTACTTAGAAATGAAATGACTGTCGTTTAGTATTAGCCTCAGTAAGATTGACGGAAAAGATCTGTTTAAAATCACATCCCGACAGAGAATAATTCTAAAGTTCAGAATTTTTCAATAACGCATTGAAGTGTCAACCTAGCTTATGTATTCAAGTCCTAGAGTGGAGCTTGAATACACAAGTATTTGGGAAGGTGCCAAGCTGTCACCGATACAGTTGAATGTATATGGTGTGTTTCAGGGAGATGTTGCTGGCACTTGGAGTTCTTTTGCCCTTATTTGCACTGCATTTGGATTGAAAAGCTCTTGCAGTACCTTAACCTGCCACTGGAGGCTATTAACATACTTTAGAATAACAGCATTATCATGGATGGAAAAGGAATTTGTTGCATGAAATATCTCTGCATTTTCACCAGTCCAACAAGAAAATATATTTTTCCTTGATTTTTTTTCTCCATTATAATACATATGATTATAATAGAGCGGTAATTAACTCAACACTGGTAGAGCCGCTACCTCACTGCGCCTGAGACCAGGGTTCAATCCCAACCTCGGAAGCAATCTGTGCAGAGTTTGCACGTTCTTCCTGTGACCACATGGGTTTCCGCTGGGTGCTCCAGCTTCCTCCCACTTACCAAAGAAGTGTGTGTTTGTAGGTGAATTCACCACTAGAAATTACTCCTAGATTGTAGGAAGTGGATAAGAAAGTGAGATAAGATGTGCAACACATCTCAGAAAGGCAGAAGGATCTGAATGCTCTAGCACTTAATTCATAAAAGATTGGTACTGCAAGTAAACTATCACACTAACATAATCTTATTGTTTATTGTAAGGGGGGCTGAATGCAAGCGCAAGGAGTTCATGCTTCAGTTATCTGTGATATTAGTGAGACTAGATCTGAAGTACTGTATTGGTTTTCTTGATTCAGTAGGTGAATGTATTGGAAACAGGTCCGAGTAGACTTCTGCACCGATACTGGGAATGGGTTGTCAAATGAGGTCAAGTTGGACACACTTGACTTGCATTTAGAAGAGTGAGAGACAACTTGATTGAAACATGTAATATCCTGAAGGGTCTTAACTGGGAGGGTGGGGAGAGGATGATCCTCTTGAGGGAGAATAAAAAGCTTGCGGTTACTGTTTAAACATAAGGCAGAGATGAAAAGGTTTCTCTCAGAGGGTCATGAGCTTTTAGAACTCTTCCTCAAAGTGTTGTGCAAGCAGAGTATTTGAACATTTTTTAGGCAGAAGTAGATAGGTTCTTGATACCAAGAGGATTGAAAGATTACTGCAAGTAATCAGAAATGTAGAGGTGAGGTTACAATTAGAGCAGCCATGATTTTATTGAATGGTTGAGAGGCCAAGTGGCTTACTCCTGCTCTTAATTCTATGTTCATGTGCTGCATGTAACTTGCACACACTGAAACAGAACTGGGTCACATATGGAGGAAATACACATTCAAGGCAGTGAACGAGGTGTGATCTATGTGGGATACTTTTTCCTTCCCTAAATATGAAAGAAATACCACGAATTGGACGCACAGCCATTTACCATAAACCCATCATTTCTTCCCTTTGTTTTGTTAGAAGATTCAAAACCTCATCTGTTTCAAAACACGCCACTTGCATCTCAAGCCCCTTCACATTCTCTCCCGAGCAACAATGTAACTGGATCCATGTGCACATATAGAGGGTCTGAGTCAACTCAACTGCTATTTATCCTCATCTCCATTTCAAGATTAGAGAGGGGACTGACCATGAATGTACATGAAGATGTATATGCATGATGATGAATTTTTGTGAGTGTGTGCACTCTATCATCCTTTTTTCCCCATATGTATATCTTTGTGTATTATCCTCCATTTGTTTCAGATTTGGGATGTGCGTTAGACAAATGTGTGATAGATTGAAAGTAAGTCAGCCAAATCCCAGAGTGAGGTGCAATAGATCAATGTCTAGTTACTGGAAGGACAACACAAACATTCTTAGGGATTAAGTCACAAGAAATTACAAACCTCAAACAAAATAACAGCTTATAACTAAAAGTCATATCCGATTTAAAACAGAGCGAAAAAAATTGTGTTGAGCATTCAATATCATGGTTGTCAAAACATCAAGGCTTCAACAACATGGAATCCAAAGTTTGTTGATGTGCGGGTCTGATCCTCTTGCGAAGACACCTTGCAAAGCAGGTGTCATTAAAACAAAAGCTGCTCAAGTTCACCTGCAGTTGAAGCGATTCCATTCAAAATTAGCATCAAGGTACGGTGACCCTCAATACACTGACCCCTCTTTAACATTCTTATTCCACAAGGGGGTTTAATCAAAATAAATAATTAGATCTTAAAAATGTTTTTCAAAAATGATTTTCAATTGTACTACTGCTTCCACTTTCAATGGGAAAAGAAGGGGAAAAAAGTAAATAATTTGTGTTTTTAAGCATTAACTCTTTCAAGGGTGAAGTGGTGGCCACAGTTCAAGACTAATCCAGTGGTGTTACGATGGGCAATACAGTTGGCATCACCACCCATCAAACAGTGAGTCTACATGCTGCAGTACGATCACCAGAGCAAACCAAGTCAGAACTAACCTCCTGCTCCTGGGTGGTAATTGCTGAGAGGCATTCGACAGTTCAATAAGGGAGGCCTCCATCTTGGCTTGCTTCTCTTTCTCAATCCTCAACTGTTTTAGCAAAAAGAGGAAGATAAAGAAGAAAACAAATCATAGAACTATAAATGGTCAACTGTATGGGGAAAATTCATAGGAAGAAAAGTACGCAGTTCATAACCTGAGTTAAGTTCCCTCCACAAAATTGCTGGGGAAACTCAGCGGGTGCAGCAGCATCTATGGAGCGAAGGAAATAGGCGACGTTTCGGGCCGAAACCCTCCATCTCATTCACAACAACAGTTCCTTGCATGTCCATGTGGGGAGGCTTAAAGTGGACGGTAAAAATCCACTTCACATGTCTGAAGTGAAAAGATCTCTCTTAATTGTGTCCATATTAGTCAATATGGAGTAAGGTTGTTTGTATGTCAGATCACCTATACCATGAGGAGTAAACAGTGAATGAAATTGGACCTAGCATACAATGCCCTACCCCTTTAACCATCTTCAGTTCATACTAACAAACAGCACAATTTTTGGCCGAAAATTATCCACTTCCAAATTATATGTTCATACCATAGTTTAAGACAATGGGTGTTGGGGTATCTCCAACAATTTTGCAAGAATAAGGAAGAAGGTCCAAAGAATAAGGTGCATTTGAAATTGCTTGTTTACAGATATCTGTTGTCAATCAGAGATTATCTAGTGATGGTTTGAGAAGAGATTCATCACAAAAAAAAGTACCATAAATCCCTCATTAGTCCTCAGCCTCACTCCCTGGCAAACCAACCTAACCAAGAGATCGATAAATTGGTCATACTAAGCTTTATCAGTTTGGCCTGGCGATTAACCATATAACCATATAACAATTACAGCACGGAAACAGGCCATCTCGGCCCTTCTAGTCCGTGCCGAACACGTATTCTCCCCTAGTCCCATCTACCTGCACTCAGACCATAACCCTCCATTCCTTTCCCGTCCATATAACTATCCAATTTATTTTTAAATGATAAAATCGAACCTGCCTCCACCACCTTCACTGGAAGCTCATTCCACACAGCTACCACTCTCTGAGTAAAGAAGTTCCCCCTCATGTTACCCCTAAACTTCTGTCCCTTAATTCTCAAGTCATGTCCTCATGTTTGAATCTTCCCTACTCTCAGTGGGAAAAGCTTATCCACGTCAACTCTGTCTATCCCTCTCATCATTTTAAAGACCTCTATCAAGTCCCCCCTTAACCTTCTGCCTCCAAAGAATAAAGACTCTATTTTGTTGATATCCTTCCTATAATTAGGCGACCAAAATTGTACACCATACTCCAGAATTGGTCTCACCAATGCCTTGTACAATTTTAACATTACATCCCATTAAGTGTGATTAAGTGTGCAGGCAGGTCAACAAAAGTTGCCTGTAAATTTCTGCTTTTACTTACAACAGTCTGTTTCGTCTGTAGCTCCTCCAGCAAATCCAAGAGCCTTTCATCTGCAACATCGAATGCGGTTTGACCCTATGATTCAGGAAAAATCCGTCATTGATTAATGTTCCTGATGGCAAGAAATTAATTTGCTGCACTTAACACTCATTCCAGAAACGGGTAAGTAAAGTTGTGAGTACACAAAAATGCTGGAGAAACTCAGCGGGTGCAGCAGCATCTATGGAGCGAAGGAAATAGGCAACGTTTCGTCCCGAAACGTTGCCTATTTCCTTCGCTCCATAGATTCTGCTGCACCCGCTGAGTTTCTCCAGCATTTTTGTGTACCTTCGATTTTCCAGCATCTGCAGTTCCTTCTTAAACAAAGTAAAGATGTAAGCTGGCAATAGAACATGACCAAACAATTAACACCCGTGCTGTTGCAAAATTCCGACCAATTTAGGGGGAAAATTTCACCATCGATCACGCATCCACTCAATAAATATCTGAACACCTGAACTGAGGCTTTCAGGTGTTTTTCTTTTAAACAACCGTAATCATGGTTCATCAGTGGGAAAGTCTTCCTCATATAGCAGAAGATCAAACTTCTAGTGCTCCAGTCTTGGAAATGTAGTTAGTTCTGTGGTCAGGAGTCCCTGGGCTCAGGGTTTCTAGTTTGGCTACTTCGTTCCTCTAATCAACCACCTTACCTCTTATTGTCAGGTGTGTCCTGCCTCCTGATAGAGCACTTTTGTCATTGTTGTGTCATCGGATGAATTTGTGAAAGCATCACTTATAACTGCACCAATGCACAAAAGGACAAGCATATACTATAGGTAGACAAAAATGCTGGAGAAACTCAGCGGGTGAGGCACCATCTATGGAGCGAAGGAAATAGGCAACATTTCGGGTCAAGTTTAGTTCCTTCGCTCCATAGATGCTGCCTCACCCGCCGAGTTTCTCCAACATTTTTGTCTACCTTCGATTTTCCAGCATCTGCAGTTCCTTCTTAAGCATATACTATAAATTAGCCACAGTGAAAATGGCATCACATGCAGTAACCACTCTACCTATCTTACATATTACCTATTATGACAGAAACACGAATGGATCATGATACCCCACAGTGTAGCATTATTGTTTCCCTACAACTCGTTCACCCAAGAGAAACATACCGCATTTCCACAAAGTACAGGGAAGTCAAGCAACTCTAACCAGTGAGTGATGTGAGATTTTGCACCATTTAAAATCATGAAGTAGAAACCACTATTCAAGTTCATCATGAAACATAAATCTAGGAGATAAATCAGTGTAAAATCATATGCATGAATTGAGGATCAATTTTTGCATATTTTAATTTGAATTTTCTAACATAGTATAATACAATGCAAAAGAGGTCAATGCTGTGCAAAGTACAAATGTGATACAAATAGATGGAAAAAAGTAGAATAAGGAGCAAGGCAGTATAAAATAAGGTAAAGAATACAGAGCAACAACAATTAATGTAGGGAGCATGAAATAACATTGCATTAGGTAAAATAACTATGGAAATCCAGTAAATTTAATAATATAGAACAACATACTCACAATGTGTGCCCCTTAGTAAATGCTTTGCTCTATATTTGAATAAAAAAATGTCCTTGAAAAGTGTTGAAAAGAATACAATGAAATATAGTGCAATATCATGCAATAGCTTTACAGATAAAAAGTACAATACAAAGTAACATAACAAGTAAAGAGGCATACGGAAAAAAATCAAATGCTGGAGAGTAGATCAAATGCTGGAAAGTAGATCAATTTTATACAAGAGTTCACTATGAGCGATACAGAGCAATGACAGCAATACAGAACAGTGCTGTGCAAATTCAGCAATGCAGAAAAACATGGAATGAGAGTGCTTACAAACCAACAGCACAGAGCACAATCTCTGAAAGTACAATGAGTTAAAGCATCAACAATTTATCAGTAACGTCGTCACTTCATACTGCAAGTTCCAAAAAAAAATATGCAATAAATATCTGATTAATCTTGCTTAGGCCGCAGAGATTGAAAAAACTTACTAGTCATGGTATATCATACAATATACCAGAACAGTGCAAAATGGGGTCTATAGTACAGTTTAGCATTAGGAAATAGAATACAGCATATTCAAGGTAAGGAATCAGAAAATAGCTTTGAGTCTAACAATATCATTCCAATATCTCGTGTATAGTTGGTTTCCTTTTCCTCTCTGCCACCAACCATTACCTGTTGATTTATTACTTTAAGAAGCAGTGTGTATTTTACAAATATCCCAAGTCTGTTTTTTTCACACTGACAGCTCCTATTAGGAACCAGATAGACACTCAGATTTTCAGATGTTTTGTCATTCATCACAATGTCTTTTTAAAAAGTGTGCTGGTATACTAAGTTCATAAGACACAGAAGCAGAATTAGGCCATTCGGCCCATTGAGTCAGCTCCACCATTTGATCATGGCTGATCTATTTTTCCTTCTCAACCCCATTCTCCTACCTACTGCGCTGATGCATAGAACTAGCGGGAGGCCAAGACACAGTAATATATTTATTTTCCCTCGCAGCAATTAAATACCTCAGTCCCATTTAAAGATGGAGACACAAGACACTTCAGTTGCTGGAATCTTGAGCAAAACAAAGTGCTAGAGTCCTGACCCAAAACAATAATACTGTCTGTCCATTCCTTCCACAGAAGCTGCTTGACCAGCTGACCTTCTCCAGCACCTGGTACTTTGCTCCATTTCAAAGATGTCTATTGGCCAAAATTTAGCTACCTATTTTAATCTTCTCACATGGGAAAGATTTTTTACTGATCACTTCCCTCCTAAAAAATTTCCTGAGAAACCTCTCAAACCTTGCTACCAATTGACATCAATATTCAGCTCTATAACTCTGCTCGGCATTTAACCAAAATATTTATTTTTGATGTATATGCAAACTGCTGTGTTTATGTACCAGAATACATGTAATGTACATGATTAAATGTAGCAGAGTACCGTTCTAATAATAAAACACAAAACTTAACCTACAAATCTTATATTGATAATGCACCATTCATGTGCAAATCAAATCAGAGGGGGCAGACATACCCCCATCCATATAAACGGGACTGAGGTGGAGCGCGTCTCCAACTACAAATTCCTCAGGGTACACATCTCGGAGGATCTGTCCTGGTCCCGCAACACCTCCAAGCTGATCAAAAAGGCGCAGCAGCGCCTTTACTTCCTGAGGACGCTCAAGAAAGCTCACCTGTCCCCCCAGATCCTGACCAACTTTTACCGCTGTACCATCGAAAGCATCCTGACCACCTGCTTCACGGTATGCTACAGCAGTTGCACCGTAGCAGACAGGAAGGCACTACAACGGGTGGTGAAAACCGCTCAGTACATCATCGGTGCCCCGCTCCCTGCCATGGATGCCATCCACCGAAAACGGTGTCTGAGACGGGCCGGGAAGATCATCAAAGACCCCTCCCACCCAAACCATGGACTGTTTGCCCTCCTCCCATCAGGGAGGCGGTACAGGAGCCTCAGGTCTCGTACTAGTAGGATGAGGAACAGCTTCTACAACAACACTATCACATTGATGAACTCGGAGTCCCGCCGATAGATTTCTCCAGTTTCTCCGTCCACATTGTTTGCTTATTCTGTATTTTTATTTCTATATTGCACTATTACTACGGACTGACGCTAAACTGCATTTCGTTGTACCCATACTTGTATTTGTGCAATGACATTAAAGTTGAATTGAATTGAATTGAATTGAAATTCAGAGGATTAAGATGTTGAAGGAACAAGGAACTGCAAATGCTGGTTTACAAAAAAGACTCAGTGGGTCAGGCAGCATCTCTGGAGAACATGGATAGGTGATGTTTTGGGTCGGGGCCCATCTTCAGACTCGAAACGTCACCTATCCACATTCTCCAGAGATGTTGCCTGACCCGCTGAGTCACTGTTCCACTATTACATTTCTTACTTTTCATTCCTGTTTCATAGCCAATCTTTCTATTTAATTTCTCTTTCTGTGCCTGATTGTTTTCTACTTCTGCGCCCTTCCCTTTGTTCCTCTGTTCCTTTCACCATCATTGAACCTCAGAGATAATGAGATATTGTTGGTCGCAGGTGCTCCACTCCCCTCACGCCACCATTGTCAACGTGACCTTATCTCACTCCCTTTTCTTTTTTCAACTTTGGCCTTTGCCCAACCATCTACCAATCAAAACCCCTCTCACCTGTATCCACCTCTCCCCCCCAAGTCCCCTCTCATCCAGCTTCCCCCCCCAACCCCCTACTATAATCGATCAGGAGAAGGGATCCAACCTAAAACTTCGCCTATCCATGTTCTCCATTGTCAATCCGTATTTCTGGCCATTTACAGTACAAAATACTTTAAACTAGGAAGTGGAGGATACAGAGATACGAAAGGATATATCTCTCACAACCTCTGGCCTGGTAACACATAACAGAAAATTGAGGCTCTATGTATTTGTTAATGATAAGATGAGATATAACATAATAACATGTAATTTTAGCTTTACAATGGCAGTGACATTTTGTTTTAGTTAAGTCATAGAACTGGATTAATAGTAATCTTATACAGTCAATACAGTCCTTGCAGAGTGAAGTAACTAGTCCTGGAATTAGAAATGATTTGAATAGCCATGCACAAAATCCATTCCAAATCAAGAGTAAATAGATGATGATCAGGAATGAGAATGATTTTTTCATCCTCGAGTCCAGGAAACCCATAGCAGTTGGACTCGGTATACACTTGAATATAACCCAAGAGCATTGTGGTTTACATCTTGGTACCATCCCAGTTGTGCATCAATGCATTCTAGCTTTGAAAGAAGATAACTTAGCCCCTGGAGTCCACAGTCCTGGAGAACTTAGCTGGATAAGTGTGGGGGCTCTTAACCAATCACTTAATGCAGGTAGGACTCACCACTTTATTGACAGCCTGCATGTTACACAAGTTCTCCACCAACAATCTGCAGACTTCTTCTTTGCCCCAGTGAGAAGCTGCATGAAATGGAGTCCAACCATCATTGTCTCGACTGTTCACATCAAAGCCAGCCTGGATTAATAACCTGCAACACAAGATTTCTTACATTAAAAGATATCGCAGCAAGTACTTTCAGTGCAATGGACCAAATTTTCTTTGAATTAATAACATTTGAATTAGTATATTTGAACAAGAACATGTAATTTTATAGTGCTGCCAAGACATGTAGAGGCTGCAGAAAGTGGAACAAGATAGGATTTATTGCAATTATTTATTTAAAACATTTTTAGGGAACCCTGCACCCTGCTACTGCATTTGAAGATTTTAAAAGATGCATTGAAAGTGGCGCAGCATGTCCATCTGAAAGGTGCATCAGGAGTAGCTCTGAAAAATAATGCCAGAACCCTCAGCTTCACCAGTCAACTCATTTCAAATGCATCTGCCCACAATAATATTGATGGAAGAAACAACTGGACCATTTTTGGAAATGAAATTCCACCTTCACATATAGGATACACTGCATTACATTGCCTGGCACTACAAGGTCCACCACTGATTACCAAGCATCCTCGGTTGCAGAGCCATTCCGGCTTATCCATTTTGTCAGACCAACGGAGGTCAGGCATCAGAGAGGAGAACAACAGCACCAGAACAGTCCGCCTAGGCAGTCGAGGAGCCGAGATATTGGCCAGCAAAGGAGGCCTCAGATGTCGGCTATGGGAATGGATCTGCCAGCTCGGGCCAGGCAGGAGTTCCAGAGCCCGGCCACAGGAGGAAAATTCAATCGGCTGATCGGCGCGGAAGTCACAATGAGGTTGACATCGGCCGGCTCACCCACCATATTTTGGGGGAAATTTCCAGGGGGAATTTCAAGTGTGCTCTCATCATTTTGTCTGGAATAAAGGAGGTGCCAGGCCACCAGTTACCGGAAAATCAGTGTTGGACCTGTACTATGGTGCTAAGTGAAACACATTAGATCGAGCAGTTCAAAACTTGCTATCCATAAACTGCAAAGGATCACAAGCAGGAGTTGCGTTCTGTTACACTATGTGAAACCGAATAATAATAATAACAACTGCATTTGTGTCTTGTTTCTCAAATACTCAAAGCAATTCGCACTCAGCAAAATATTTTAAATATAGTAACTGCTGAAATGTAAGAAATGTGTCAACTAATTTGTATTCATCAAGTATCTGAAAATGGCAGTGATAACGAATAGATAATATGATTTAACGATGAGAACATCAAAAATGTGTGTTCATGGATATTTAGCTCATTCTTTCATCAATCTTTATAGTAACATAGAAAATAGGTGCAGGAGTAGGCCTTTCGGCCTTCAAGCCAGCACCGCCATACAATATGATCATGGCTGATCATCCAAAATCAGTACCCCGTTCCGGCTTTTCCCCCATATCCCTTGATTCCCTTAGCCCTAAGAGCTAAATCTCTCTTGAACACATCCAGTGAATTGGCCTCCGCTGCCTTCTGTGGCAGAGAATTCCACAGATTCACAACTCTCCGGGTGAATTTTTTTTTCCTCACCTCAGTCCTAAATGACCTCCCCTTATTCTTAAACTGTGACCACTGGTTCTGGACTCCCCCAACATCAGGAGCATTTTTCCTGCATCTGGCCTGTCCAATCCAAGAATTTTATATGTTTCTATAAGATCCCCTCCCATCCTTCTAAATTCCAACAAATGCTCTCTTCTAGATTGCTTGGCGTGTTTCTATTGAACAACTTTCCTGTCTCAAAACCTCTCCTCGTATCACCAGCTTCTCATTGTTCTCACTCTGAGGGCCAATAAAGCTCATTCCCACAGCAGGAAGCAGCAAGCTCCCTGTAGACAAATCATAATCAGCTCAACATCAATATATTTTTTTAAACATTCCTCAACACAAATTTGCCTTTAATATTTTAATAAAGAGTAACCCAGGATAACGTCTTTTAGCTAAAATAAGAGACTCTCTCAACTCTTTTCACCGAAACCACAATAATTGTTCACTTACTTCATGACCTCCAAGTAACCTTTGGCTGCAGCAACATGAAGGGCACTTGCTCCAGTTTTTGGGTGCCGAATATCTTCCGATTTTCCTCGATTAAGCCACTGCCTGGCATCCTGGACCATCCGCTGCTCCTCCTCCTTCCTGGCCACCTCCACATCGACCCCTGCAAGTGAGATGCAGGATAATTGTCACCAAAAACAACACAAGCCCCAGCACTATCTCATTGTGCCTGCAAATACTACCTTGCCCCATGCAACAGCAGTTGATGCATAAGCTGTAACATGTGCACGATTAGTCAATTTCCCTCGTCTGAACCAGGCTGAATGGCATGGACTGGACTCAATGGCAACTCAAGATAATAAAAGCCCATCAATCATGAGGTGCGCCTCTGGTGTCAATCATCAAAACTTTAGATTTCTAAGCATTACCTCTCCATTTCAGGTGCCAGGGGTCAGGAGGCTGATATGTCTTTCTGGTCTGAAATTAAACTTGCATCTTGAAAAATGACCTCATTAAACCTGGAAATGTACAGCCTTTCAGCAACGCTCAAGTTTATAAAATATAAACAAATGTTGCGAAAAGCAGCATCCTATTTTCCTCTCTCACACAATATTCCACTGTCACCATTGTATAAAACAGAAAAAAAACTAAATTAAACATTGCCTAAAAAAGCATTTCTATTCTGCCTTCAAAGTTCCCTTCAAATAATTTTCAAAAACTAATCAAAAATTGCAAACAGTTAAAGAAACGTTTTGGCGGATAGAGACGAGGGTCGATCGTTTAAATTAAGTTTAACGATGGGTCTCACACAACCAACAAAACAGATCCAGCCGCAACGGTGGATCCAGCGACTGAAGGGGCATCACCCAGAAAGCGCGCGAAACGCAATCCCTCCCAGTGTCACATGTCCAAGGCACCCGACCGCAGGGTTCGACTACCTGCGGGCACCAGCAAGTGCCGCTACAACGTATTAATTAAACAGCACTGATTCACTGTAAGGAAATTCATGCTCCTTCAATGCTTATCCTACAATGTCTTTGCAGAATTGGATATTTGCCTGGATATTCATGATTCTGACCCTTTTTTCAGCATTATGCATGTGAAAATCATTATTTTTTCCAGGAGTGGAATACAATAGCGACCATTTCTAAGTCGCTCTGCGTCACCTGGAAAACATAACACTGCACTTCCTGTCAGGAATCGGCCATGTGACTCTTAACACAATTTCATTGTCAGGGATACAAGAGATGACGTCATCACTCTTTTGGGACCACTATAACAACTGTGGAGATCTCCTGGGAGATTGTGTCATATGAAATGTGAGACATGCACAATGTAAAGCATCCATCAAAATCCCTGGGTCTTATTGCCCCTCCATATTTTAAAAACAAACATTCAATAACTCGCTAGAATTTAGGAGATTGAGGGGGGATCTTATAGAAACCTACAAGATTCTTAAGGGGTTGGACAGGCTAGATGCAGGAAGATTGTTCCCGATGTTGGGGAAGTCCAGGACAAGGGGTCACAGCTTAAGGATCGAAGGGAAATCCTTTAGGACCAAGATGAGAAAAACATTTTTCACACAGAGAATGGCGAATCTCTGGAACTCTCTGCCACAGAAGGTAGTTGAGGCCAGTTCATTGGCTATATTTAATAATAATAATAAATTTTATTTATGGGCGCCTTTCAAGACTCTCAAGGACACCTTACAAAATTTAGTAAACAGAATACAAAACATGTAAGCGGAATGAAACAAAACAAAAAATAACGGCAAAAAAAATTTAAGAGGAAGTTAGATGTGGCCCTTGTGGCTAAAGGGATCAGGGGGTATGGAGAGAAGGCAGGTACGGGATACTGAGTTGGATGATCAGCCATGATCATATTGAATGGAGGTGCAGGCTCGAAGGGCCGAATGGCCTACTCCTGCACCTATTTTCTATGTTTCTATGTCTATAACCTCTTGCCTCCGATGGCCCCAAAGACATCCTATAACTGCAGATCCAGTGCTGGACTGCTCGCCCAGTCTCTTCCCCAATCACACAGGCGTCCGTCTGTGTGCCTCTCTCCCTCTCTTCCTCCCCCTCCCTCCCTCACACACATCTTTTAACACAAAAGCAATGACCCACAAGCAATGGCACGTGAATCTCCTGGCAACTGTGTCCCATGCCCAGGCTTTGAGAAGCTGCAAACTGACTGTAAGAAAGAAATGGCATTAAGAGAATCAAATGGACAGATTTGTCTTAATCAATCTGAAGAAAGGTCCCGATCTGAAACATCACCTATCGATGTTTTCCAGAGATGCTGCCTACCCTGATTTACTTCAGCACTTTGTGTCCTTTTCTATAAACCAGCATCTGCAGTTCCTTGTGCCTACATTTGGACAAATGTAATAGTTTTTTGAAGTATCTGTCACTTTATTGTGGCTGGGGTCAGTTTTACTTCAAGAACCACTCCTATAGAGCATCATTAAATCACAAATATCAAAGTGCTTCAGTGGAGCATTATTATAAATAAAACATCTATTTAAAAAAAAATCAAAACCACATGAGACAGAGGCAGGTGGTTAAGGATACAGGATTCAAGGACCATTTTAAAAGAGCGGGAAATGGTAAATTCCATAGTCATCTAGTTATGGCACTAATTCCACTGTTTGCATCCTTGTAACCCATTGTTATCACCTCTTCTTCCCATGGACCATTATGGGCTCCACCCTTATTTGGTCATCTGTTGCTGGCCCTGATTTGTTCTGACCTTACCACTTCTTCCTGCCCCCCTCTACTTTCAGTCTGAAGAAGGGTCCTGACCCGAAAAGTCACCCATCCCTTTTTCTCCAGAGATGCTGTCTGACCCACTGAGTTACTCCAGCTTTTTGTATCTATCTAAAGGGTCACTATTGTTGCCAGATTCAAAACTGTTCTTTTACACCAAAACATGCTGTAATCAATCTTTATCCACAGGGCTGGAATTACCCTACAATTTGATGGAGCTTTTTAGATCTTTAATTGTGAAGCAGTATCTTCCCACCAATGTGATACCCATTTACATGGAGTTCTTACCTTGCTTTTTAATTACCTCCTTCAGCATCTTCTCCATAGCTTCACCCTGGGCAATGTCACTTGGCAACTCGCCCTCACTGTTCACAGCTGCAACGCTTGCTCGCTGTTTGATTAGGTACCTATTCATGAAATGGGTAGATATATTCAGAGTCGACGGGGTATCAGCTATCGCCATGCCTCAACTCTATACATTCCACAGCACCTGTCTTAACTGAACCCCAAGTGGGTTTCCTCAGGGCTTGAACATGTGCTAATGTCTGTCAGAATCCTTATGCATGGCTACATGTAAACATCTTGTTCGTTGGAGTTATCAGCGAATTTAGACCAATAACTAATAAATAAAGACTCGGTTTAACTATAAATACCTCCTATACATAGGATTTGTATCTAATGCCACCACTTCCTCTGGCAGTTTGTTCTAGATATCACTCACACTCTGTGTAAAAACATTCCGCTCAGAATCCCTTTAAAACTCCTACCTCTCACCTTAAAAACAATATTCTTGTTTTATAAACTCCTACCATGGGGAGAAACTTTTGACCATCTACCCCTGCTATGCATCTCATAATCTTATATATTTCTGTAAAGTTTATCTCGGCTTTCTTTACTTCTATCCGATCTCTCCCCATAACTGAAGTCCTCTAATCCAGACAACATCCCTTGTGCATCTACATTCTCTCCAGCACACCAACATCCTTCCAATAGTGTGTTGACCAGAGCTGCACAATACACCAAGTGCAGCCAAATCACTTCCTTGCAAAGTTGCAATGAAATGTCCCAAATCTGATATTCAATGCCCTGACCAATTAAGACAAATATGCCGTATGCATTCTACACCACCCTCCCAAACCGTGCTGCCACGTTCAAGGTAGCAATGGACTTGGACCTTAGTCTACATTCCTGAGAGCCGCATCCTTTGTGTGTATGCCCTCCCGCTATTTGTCTTCTCAAAATGCATCACGTCACACTTGTGAAAGAACATGATTGTGACAGAGGGAACAGAGTAAAGGTTCACCAGATTGATTCCTGGGGTGGCTGGTTTTTCATAAGATCAGAAATTAAGTAGCTGCAGCTAAATAAGACTTTCCAAAGGTGCACCAAATGATCTTCTCCCACTTCCTTTCTTTACATATCTGTGAATTCTGAACTCCTCACCATTAATTTATGCCCCTTGATCTATTAGTGTGCGGAGGAGGAGAATCTCACTTGTAAAAACCACCAGATGAACAACAATGATCTCACTCGGTTCTACACATACTTGTGCTCCTGCGATGGGCCATCAAGCCAAGCATTCTTATTAATGTTGTCTGCTGGGCAATAAGCCCAGTGATACACAGCACACAGTGTCTGAAATGGTCAGTCTGTTGGCGGGCTGGACCACCTGCCCAGCCAAAGCTGTCCTGGACCAGTCTGACCCAACTTCCTGCTTCACTCTGAACTCGCTCCGCATTCAGCCACCATCAGTCAAGGACTGTAACAAACACTTCAGACTTTAGAGATACAGCGTGGAAACAGGCCCTTTGGCCCACCGAGTCCGCACTGACCAGTGATCATCCTGTACACTAGCAGTATCCAACTAGGGACAATTTAAACCAAAGCCAATTAACCTACAAACCTGCAAGTATTTGAAGTGTGGGAGGAAATCGAAGCAGTTGGGAAAACACACGTGGTCACAGGGAGAACGTACAAATTCCGCGCAGGCAACACCAGTAGTCAGGATCGAACCCGGGTATCTGGTGCAGTAAGGCAGCAACTGATGCACCACTGTACCAGCCAAAAACTAGGACACGAGACTTAGTCCACTCCAAGGGATTAGTTTACGATTGGATTGGTGAGGATAAAGACTGCCAACGTGCAGTCAGAACTTTGAGGAAGTATCAGCCTGAGCATAATTGTAATGGGCGGGGGTAAAAGGCACAGACAAAATGTAATTGTGGGGTGGAGGCAGATAGTGTTTTTATGAACCTCAGGGTGGGCCTGGCACAAAGAAAAAGCACCAAACTAGGAGAGTTGTGGGGGATACAGCCAGGGCTTCTGCAGGAAGAATAATCACCATGCAGATTATAGTTTGATTACCCAAAAGTTAGTCATTTGTGTTCTCCTTTAGATTGAAAAGCATTGATTATGAAGTATGAAAAACTGTGTAAATTAAACTTAGAGTATAGAACAGTACAGCTCTGGAACAGGCCCTTCGGCCCACACTGTTTGTGCTGAACACAAAGCCAAGTTGAACTCATTCCCTCTGCCTGCAAATGATCCATATCCATCCATTCTCTGCATATTCATGCACCTATCTAAAAGTATCTCAAAAGTCACTATCGTAGCTGACATCACTAACACCCTCGGCAGCGCATTTCAGGCACCCACCCTCTGTGTAAAATAAAATTTGCCCTACCCATTGCCTTTAAAAATAGAACTTAAACATGGAATTGAATATGCTCTTTGTGAATATATTTGCACTCTTCCAAAATGCATTAAAACCCCACTGAAAGTTGTACAGCCAACATCCACCATTTTACAAACACCACTGGAAACTCACCAGAATGTTCAATGTTCAAAACCTAACAACTATTTTAATTCTAAAGTAGTTCCTGCGCTGTGACCGTGAGGGAGACATTACTAGGCATAAATAAAAGATCTGTTTCCCAATGACAGATTGTGTTTTTCAATGGAATTTCTCGAGTGTTCCTTCCATAACTAAAACAAGAATTGTCATGCCATTGTGCATTGCTAATACTAAGGTGCTGGAAAAGTATCAAACACTGTGAAAGCTCGGACCTTTATATTGTGGGTTTGCTGCCAGACAATCCTAGAAAATAAATAATCTCCCTCAAAGTCCTGAATCCCTTTCAAGCTAAGGTATTCAGTACTTACTCACATTCCAGCTTTCTCTCCCTTCTACAACATTCAGTCTGAAGAAAGGTTGTGACCCAAAACATCGCCTGTTCATGTGCTCCAGAGATGCTGCCTGACCCACTGAGTTACTCCAATAATGTATTTTATTACAACACGGCAGGCCATTCACCCCATCTCACTCCTGCCAGCGCTCAGTTAGGCATTACCATCGGTTACCTTCCCCATCTTATTTTTCATTGTAGGACTGAAACTTTATTCTCTTGACAGCTCCCTACTGATTCTTTCAACACTCAACTTTGCAGAGTGGGAGGAAAAGAAGCATCTTGGATAAATCCACATGCAGAGGAAAAGTGCAAACTCCTTACAAGCCAGCAGCAAGGTCAGAATCAAAGCTGGGTGGCTGGAACCTTGAGGTAATTCTGCCTCACTTCACACCTGACATAACTGAATGTTGGTTTGGCTTTCTCTGCAATTGTTTATTTCAGAATCCTAAAGCGGTTGTTGCTCTTTTTCGCGTTTGGAATGAATGAGCCAAGGTTTAAAACTGGCGATGCAGACTGACTAGGGCGGCAAGGTGGCGCAGTGGTAGAGTTGGTGCCTCACTGCACCAGAGACCCGGGTTTGATCCTAACTACAGGTGCTGTCTGTACGTTCTCTCTGTGACAGCGTGAGTTTTGTCCGGGTGACCCGGCTTCCTCCCACACTCCAAAGACGTGCAGGATGGGAGGCTAATTGGGTTTGGTAAAATAATTGTAAATTGTCCCTAGTGTGTAGGATATACCTAGTGTATGGGGTGATTGGACTCAGTGGGTTTAAGGGCCTGTTTCGGCGCTGTATCTCTGAAGTCTAAAGACTATATGTTTATGTTCACTGAGAAAACTGCTCAGGTGCCATTGAGGATCAGTCGGTTCCATACTCACTGTGTGATCTCCATGAAGCCACAGGAGGCCGTCGCGTGGAGTGCTGTCCAGCCCTCATTGTCAGGCTGATTGACATTGACACCATGCTCCAGCAGAAAGGTAACCATGCTCAGGTTTTCGTCAATGCAGGCCTGTCAGGAAGCGAGAGGTACCAGTGAGTGCACAACATAGAAACATAGCAGGTGGCAGACAATAGGTGGACATAGGCAAGGTGGTTTTCGATGGGCAGATGGTTGGAGGAAACACGCAAGGTTGTGGAAGTGAACCGGGGTCAGAACATGGATGTAGAGCCGGAGAACAGAAGGAATCAGAGTGGGGCCTTTTGCTGTCTGCTTGGCCATCTCTTCCTGCTTGGTCAAGTCAAGAGAGAGTCAAGAGTGTTTTTGATTGTCATATTTAATAAAACTGAACAATGGCTACCGCACCAACAGTCTGTCTGTCATTTCTTCTTTTTGTTATTTTTAGTATGTTAAAAGTATGTTTTAGTGTTCCTTGCTTTTCACTTAGTATGGCTGTATGGCAACTCAAATTTTACTGTACGTTAACTGGTACATGAGACAATAAACTGACCTTAAAACCTTGAAAACAGGTATGTACACAAAGTACTCAATGATAATATAATAAACATACAAATAGTTGTTAAATGAACAAAAAACAATATAGTGCAATAAACAAACCAAAGCCTAAAGTTCCTAGTGCAACCCCAGGCAGTTTGTAATCTAGTTGGAATTCAGGGTCAAACATTCAAAATCAATGACTTGAAAATCTCCCATAGCCGTCATCATGGATTCTTAAATCGGACGTAACAAAACACAATGTCGATGATTTAATACATCACTGCTGCATTTCCAAAGATGTTGTTTGCAGCAACTTGGAGAATAAAAAAGTGGGATTTTAGACAGAAAGTTTAAAGATATAGCATGGAAACAAGCCCTTCGGCCCACTGAGTCCATGCCGACCACCTGTTCACACTAGTTCAATGTTATCCCACTTTCTTCTCTACGCCCTACATGCTAGGAGTAATTTGCACAGGCCAGCTAGCCTACAAACCTGTACGTCTTTGGCATGTGGGAGGAAACTGGACCACCTTGAGGAAACCCACGCGATCGCAGGAAGAATGTGCAAACTCTGAAAAGACAGCACTTGAGGTCAGGATTGCACTTGGGTCTCTGGCATTGTGAGGCAGCAGCTCTACCAGCTACGTTACTGCACTGCCTTCATGGCAAAGTTCATTATCTTAATATTCATGTAAATAATTAAAGAACGAAAGTGCAGAAGAGGGTGCAGAAAATATGACAGCTGTAAAGGCACAAAGCAAGTAAGCACATCACGTTTTTGCAGATTTGTGTGTATTGTTGAGAATTGACTGGAACTAGAACAGACAGATATCAATTGACTACCTGTGGCAGGGTGCCGCAGCTAGTAGAGCTGCTGCCTCATACGCCAGAGACCTGGGTTCAATCCTGACCTCAGCTGCTGTCTGTGTGGAATTTGCACGTTCTCCCTGTGACGACATGGGTTTCCTTCAGATGCTCCAGTTTCCTCCCACATCCCGAGAACATGTGGGTTTGTAGGTTAATTGGCCTCTGTAAATTGCCCCGAGAGTGCAGGGAGAGATGAGAAAGTAGGATAACATTAAACCAGTGTGAACGGTCGATCGATGGTCAGTGTGCACTCCATGGGCCAAAGGGTTTGTTTCCTTGCTGTATCTTTCAATCAATCAAAAGAACTAGAATGATATGCATCAAATCATCAGAGCAGGGGCCAGATCAGCTGTGGCTCAGAGAGCATTGGGACCCGTTTAATTTTATCATACAAAACGGGTTGTTCTGGGATCTGCAGTAGTTTAAAAGGCAGTTTAACAACACTTAATAGCAGTTTTATTTAATATAATGCTGTTTCGCACAAGGACCCCTGAAAGTGGCCAGATATCACATTTATATTTCCTAGCCCTGAAAGTAGACCTGAATGCTTTTAGAGCAGAAGCTGAAAACAAAACTTACAGTATGTTTGTTATATACCCTGAGAAAGGCCAGAGGCTCAATATTAAAATAAAACACTTTTGAGAAGTTGCCAGAGAGTGCAGTGCTGGGGGCTTCACTTTTATTACAAATCACTACACGAGGGCTTTAGGAACAGGCCAAGGACAGCAGGAATGGAGACTCAATGATCTGCAGATGGTGGACTGAAGAAGGGTTCCAGCCCGAAACGTTACTTACCCATGCCCTCCAGAGACGTGGCACAGCAGTGGAATTGCTGCCTTACAACGCCAGACACCCGGGTTTGATCCTGACTACAGGTGCTGTCTGTACAGAGTTTGTATGTTCGCCCCGTGACCACGTGGGTTTTCCCCGGGTGTTCCGGTTTCCTCCCACATTCCAAAGATGTACAGGTTTGTAGGTTAATTGGTTCAGGCAATTATTGTAAATTGTCCCTAGTGTGTAGTCCTAGTCCTAGTGTACATGGTCTGTGTGGACCTGGTGGGCCGAAGGGCCTGTTTCCATGCTGTATCTGTAAACAAAACTAAAATATGCTGCCTGACCCACCGAGTTACTCTAGCACTTTGTGTTGAGTGTCATGAGAGAAGCAGAGGGAATCGAAGAACACAGGCCTTCGGTGGAGCTGGATTGCAGAGCAATCTCGGAAGCAGAGGTTGCCAAGTCTAATTCAGCACAGACGTGGATAACCTGATATTGAAGCACATGCCATCTGTCCACTGTTTGAAACTGTCATTGCATTTACCTTGGTCAAGTATTAATATCACCAAATAAAACTGAGTTTTGTTTAAAATTGAGATAAATCAAAAGAACATAAAAGAATGGTTTATAAATTATGTTGTTTAAGTATCAGCAATGTTTAAATAAAATTTACTTCTGCAAAGTTTCCACGGCATTAACTAGCAAGAGTGCACCAAGGTACCAGATTCAACAAAATCAACTCAGAGGAAATTATTGCCCGATTACTCATTTTCCCTTCACTTCCACTTGCATATTTATGACGTGATGCTAGCTCCCTGCCACTAGTTTAGCCACACAAACCTCCAACCGTCTCTTCACATCACGTTCCCTTCTCCCTCTCTCACCCTAATTTACGTCTCTCTTATCCTTCAGGTTGTGTGGAGGGATATCGACAAGTTGGGCAATAGGGCAAATACATGGTACATGGTAATGCTCAGGACTTTAATGGTGTCGGGCTCAGGAGATTTTCGGACGATTAGATGTTGTGCTTATTAATACATCTGACACACTGTCTTCATGTTTTTCAGACATTACATTGTATTTTCCAATGAATCTGGTTACTTTCAAAAGACACATGGTGCATAATGAGGAAGAATAGGAAAGGAGAGCATTATTTAAATAGTGACACACTATTGGATGCTCGTGCTCAGAAAGATCTGGGTGTTCTCACATCAGAAATGCAAAGTTCGAATGCAAACACAGAATATAAAGGCTGCTGCAAATGAAATGCTGCTTTTTACTGCAAGGGGGGGGGGGGGGAGGAAAAACAGCATAAGCAAGCCTTGTTGCAAATGATCAGGGCCCATTAGCGATCACAGCTGCTAGACTGTGAACATTTCTGGTCTCCTTGTTCACAGAAGGATATAGAACATAGAACAATACACCACATGAACAGGTCCTTCGGCCCACAATGTCCAAGACCAACTCTTATCTGCCTGCACATGATCCATATCCCTCCACTCCCTGCATGTACATGTGTCTATCCAAAGGTCTCTTAAATGTCACTATCGTATCTGCCTCCACTACCATCCCAGGCAGCACATTCCAGGCACTCACCACCACCCTCTGTGTAAAAAAAAAAACTTGCCCCACACATCTCCTTTAAACTTTGTCCCTGTCACCTTAAAGTATGGCCTCTAGTATTCGATATTCCCCACCCTCTGGGGAAATGGTCTGACTTTCTATCCTATGCTTCTCATAACTTCATATTTATCAATCAAGTCTCTCCTCAACCTCCAGCGTTCAAAAGAAAATAATCCAGGGCTGATCAATCTCTCATTGTAACTTAAACCCACTAAATCAAGCATCATTCTGCTAAACCTTTTGTGCACCCTTTCCAAAATCCTCACATCCTTTCTGTATTGGGGCAACCCAAATTGCACGCAATACTCCAAATGTGGCCTGACCAAAGTCCTATAAAGCTGCATCATGACTTTGAATCTTTTACTAAATGCCCTGAATAATGAAGGCTAGCATACCATATGCCTTCTCTAGAGATGCTGCCTGTCCTGCTGAGTTACTCCAGCTTTTTGTGTCTATCCTTTGTGTCTACCACATCTGCAGTTCCTTCCCACACATACCATATGTCTTTTTTACTACTTAATTCTATTGTGTTGTCACTTTCAAGGAGTTGTGGATTTGGTCCCCATGTTCACCTCTGTAAATTAATGATGCTAAGGGACTTGTATTTATTGTATACTAGACCAAGTGGGACCCGTTGGGTCCCTGTCACACGGGAGGCCTGGTCCCCCAACGCAACCAGTTCCCCCAACGCAATATTCAACCACTCACCCATAGCCCCCACGGAAGGCCTGGTCCCCCAACGCAACTTGTTCCCATCGCAAGATTCCACCACTCACCCGTTCCCCCAACGCAACCCGTTTCCCCAACGCAATATTCCACCACTCACCCATAGCACCCAACTGCGCAGGCGCGGCTCATTTCCCCTCATCTCCCAGTACTCCCACCCCTTCCTCTTCTTTCCCCTCTCCTTCTCCCCTCCCCCAATCTCTCCCTCACCTCTCCCTCCCTCTCCTTTCCCCTACCTCAGTCACTCCCTCCCTCCCTCAATAACTCCTCTCCCCTCCCTACCCCTCTCCTATCCCTCTAACCCCCACCTCCCCCCACTCCTCATCTCCCCCTATCCCCACCCCACTATCCCTCACCTCCCCCACCCCTCTTCTCCCTCTATTCCCCACTCCCTACCTCCCCCACTCCCCCCTCCTCTCCCTGTATTCCCCCTCCTCCCCCACTCTCCATCCACACCTCCCCTACTTTCCACCCTCTCCCTCCCTACCCCCTCCCCTCCCTCAATCCCCCCATACTCCCTCCTCACCTCCCCAGGATCTCGAGGGTGCCGTTCCTCTCCCTCTTTGCGTGCCCGGAGCAGCACCTCAGAGCCAGGCTCGATGCACAGGCCTCGGATCCTCGGCGTGGACTCTCACCGCCCCCGCAGTCCACCGCGAGGGCCCAGAGCAGCAGCAGCAGCAGCCGTCGCCCTCAGAGCCAGCCTCAGCGTCGAGGCCCCGGATCCTCGATGTGCCCTCTCCCCACGCCCAGAACCGACCGCCGCCGACCACAGACGCAGCCCCAGTGCCAAGTAGCCGAGCCATAGACACATCCCCAGGGTCCAGGCCCCGATCCTCCGCATGTCCCCTCCCCGCCCCCGGAGCCAGCCGCAGACGCAACCCCAGAACGAAGTCGCCGGTCCATGAGGTGAGGGGAAAACAAGATGGCGGTCTGAAAGTGTGCAACGGCGACGCTGAGGACCCGTGGGGTGTCCTTTGTGACGCCAATCAAGAAAAGACGGAAGGGCCAGGGTAAGTGGGGACGCGGTTTTATTTTTTTGTCAAAAATGTCAATAACTTGTAAAATATAACATCAATCGGAACGAAACTTGACACAAACCACCACATGACAATTGTAAGGTGGTGCAAACATGTTAGCGCTAACGTGTACCATTTTGACATAGTTCCGGGATCACAATTACAGACAGACAGACACACACACACTCTGATTATATGTTTTATTATTCCTGTTAATCTCTGTAAGGTGTCCTTGAGATGTCTGAAAGGCGCCCAAAAATAAAATTTATTATTATTATTATTAAGATGAGAGTTTTAGTAATGTATAGATTTCCTCTTACATTCGACCTTCCAAAGTACAATACCTCACACTTTAATTTAGAGATACAACATGGAAACAGGCCTTTCAGCCCACTGAGCTACCTACCATTGGTCATCATTTACACTAGTTTTATGTTATTCCATTTCATCATCCACTCACTACGCACTAGGGGCAATTTCGTAGAGGCCAATTAGTTAACAAACCCGCATCTGTGGGATATGGGAGGAGACCCATGTGGTCACAGGGAAAACGTGCAAACCCTTCACAGCCAGCACTCGAGCTGCTGGTGCTATGAGGCAGCAGCTCTACCAGCTATGTCGCTTTCTCGAATTAAACTCTATCTGCCATTTCTCCCCCCTTTTCAGTAGTTGATCTATATCACGCTGTAAGCATTTACACCCACCAGGGTGGTGGAAAAGAAGAAGACCAACGAGAGCAGAGACAAACCCGGCGAGATGGAGAAGACGGCAGCTCAGCCAGTCAACCTCACTTTGAACATTTAAAGCAGCAGCAAAATGCAAAATTATGGGAAGTAACCAAGGCAATCGAGACAAAACAAAACAATATAAATCCCCTTGTATCTGAAAGCAACATCTGAAAAGGATTCCCAAAATAAATAACCATCTCGGAAAATGTCAACAATTCCATTTGTCTGAAATGAGTGTGTGTCTCTCCGTTCACCAGGGACCAACAAGAACAAGGAAATAGCTGGTTCCTTCTGCAATTATATGAGGTTTTGATGAAACCCCCCATCCAGATACTCGTCTTTTTGGTCTCCATGCCAACAGAAAAATATCCTTGCTTTGGAGATTGTGCGATTCTGCAGATCTCACCATGATTAGCAGCTGTCCAGTCAGTCATGAGTTGTGAGGATGATGCACAGCATCAATGTCAATGAAGATTAAAGTGACAGAGACACACAAGCCGAGGTATGTTGAGAACCAAGTAGAGATAGGGTAAGGCCAATTTAAGACGGTGGTGGGTATGGTACCAAAAAGGAAGAAATTGTAATAATTTACTGCATAAAACAAGTTGTTAGAAAATGGTACGGAGGAGCAACAGTAAAGTTGCTTCCTTACGGCGCCAGAGACCTGGGTTCGATCCAGACTATGGGTGCTGTCTGTGTGGAGTTCCTCCTGTGAGGGTTTTCTCTGGGTGCTCCAGTTTCCTCCCACAATCCAAAGATTCACAGGTTTGTAGGTTAATTGGCTTCTGTGAATTGCCCCTCATCCCTAGGATAGTGTACGGGTGATCGTTGGTCAGTGTGGGCTCGGTGGGCTAATGGGCCAGTTTCCATGTTGTAACTAAACTAAACTTAAAATAAAACCGCACAAACATCACTAAAGTAATTTGTCCAAACCACGATGAATCCTTCAGTCTTTCTTCAGGAACCGAGGTGGTGTACACGCCCAAAATTGATTCAATGATGTCGAACTGGAGATGGTGGAGAGGTTCAAGTTTCTAGGCATAAATATCACCAATAATTTGTCCCGGACCAATCACAGTGAAGGTACGGCCAAGAAGGCACACTAACACCTCTACTAGTTCAGAAGACTAAGAAAGTTAAACATGTCTCCATTGACTCTCACCGCCTTCTACAGATGCACCACAGGATTCTATCAGGATCCATTACGGATTGATTTGGCAGCAGGTCCGATCAACACAACATGAAATTGCAGCGAGTTGTGGATGTAGCCCAGTCCTTCACACAGACCTGCCAACCACTCCCACTCACCCCACACCCCATGAGTCCATCTACACTTCACACTGCCTCGGGGAAGTAGCCCACATAGTCAAGGATGATCTTCACCCCAGTCATTCCTTCTTTTCCCCCTCTTGAGCTTGAAAGCACATACCACCAGATTCAGGAAAAGCCTCTTTCCCACTGCCAACAGAGCAGTCCTCCAATGATCTAGGGTGTAGTCCAGATCTACCAACCTACCTCATTGCAAACCTTGCACTTTTCCCTCAATGGTTACAACACTATATTCTGCACACTGGTATTTTTTTCTATGTACTCCCTGCTGTACATGTGTATAGCTTGATTGTACTCATGTATAGTATTATATGACTGGAGAGCATAATAAACCAATACTACTGTTCTTTTCATTGCTTCAGTAAGAGGACTGTACAATGGAGAGAATGAGAACGAGTCCACGGTCTGAAGAAGGGTTTCGGCCCGAAACGTTGCCTATTTCCTTCGCTCCATAGATGCTGCTGCACCCGCTGAGTTTCTCCAGCATTTTTTAGTCCACGGAGTCTGTGGGTTTCCATTATCGAGTTGAGAGAAATCAGATGGTAAGGCATGCGCTTTGTCCCAGGCAAGAGCTGGAGGCTCAGACACTGTCCCCACCTGAGAGCCAGGAGGCTATGCTGCTCCTTCCTGGGCAAGATCCAGGGAGGCCCTGACATTGCTTCTGGGCTAGAACTGCCGAATCACAATTTCAACACAGTCCACATTTCAAATTATGGAATGGAGAGGTGTGTTCATGATTCATCAGTTCTGAATATTCTCCAAGATAATCAGTGGTGAATGCCTGCAATTAGTCATTAAACAAAATAATTTTTATCTGCAGCAGATAGAATAGAAATTCAAGAACTAACTAAAGTGAGATGCTTAGATTAATATCACAACAGGGAAACTAGCAGGGCGATTAAGCTACCGAAAATCCAAGCCTCTAAATAATGACAAACTATATAGCGGAGCTGAAGGCAAGGAAAAGGAATGGCCTAGTGACAATCTTCCAAAATATCTTAAAGCTTGTAATAATCTTAGCAGGTGGGAAAGTAAGAATTAACAACTGCTATTCAAGAATGGAGGGAGAAAGAAAACAGGGAACAATAGATCCGTGAGTCTGACACAAATTGACACCATTATAAATCATTGGAATTCAACAATCCCAAAGAGGGGTGCTAAATTGGTAAATATATTGAAGGCTGAGGCTCACTCAAGTTTAAACTCTGTAGCAAATTGA